>NC_050190.1:26836097-26848597 GCF_008315115.2 Sander lucioperca | reverse complement strand
CCTGACGCTGAGCCCGCTGATGGCGGCACCAGTGGCGCTGCAGACGTCTCCTCCGACTCCAGGTACGGCCCGCTCGCTGCCGTCCGCTCGCTGCCTCAGCACGCTTTCATTCTGGAGTAACACCTGTCCTCTTCCTGTCTGTAGGCGTGGCCTCAGTCACTCTGACCAATCAGCAGCTCCACCTCACCTCACTGCCCCTCCCCCCGCCCGGTAAGATCTACAGCAGCTCCGCCCCCCTCGCCTTCACTAACCTCACAGGTAACTCACTAACCAACTCACTAACCAACTCACCAACTAACTCACTAACCAGCTAACTCACCATCTAGCTCACTAACTCACCAACTAACTCACTAACTCACCAACTAGCTCACTAACTCACCAACTAGCTCACTAACTCACTAACCAATTAACTCACTAACCAACTCACTAACTAACTCACCAACTACCTCACTAACCAACTAACTCACTCTGTGTGTGTGTGTGTGTGTGTGAGAGTGAATGTGTGTGTGTCTGTGTTGGTTTTGCTATACTTGTGAGGACCAAGTATTGAGAAACAACCTGTTTTGTGAGGACATTTTTTGTTGTGAGGACATTTTGTATGTGTGTGTCTGTGCGTGCGTGCGTGTCTGTGTGAGTGTGTTTGTATGTGTCTGTGCATGTGTTTCTGTGCGTGCGCGACAAAGTAACTACTGAACTGACTAACTGGCTAAATATCAAACTAGCAGATGACTGACTGATTTATAATTTATTAAGTAACTGATTAATAACCCGCTTTCTCTGTTTGTATCGTTCACAGCCGCTGACTTCAGCAACCTGCTCCAAGTACTACAGTCCTCAAATACACAACAAGTACTACAGCCCTCAAATACACAACAAGTACTACAGCCCTCAAATACACAACAAGTACTACAGCCCTCAAATACACAACAAGTACTACAGCCCTCAAATACACAACAAGTACTACAGCCCTCAAATACACAACAAGTACTACAGCCCTCAAATACACAACAAGTACTACAGCCCTCAAGTACACAAAAAGTACTACAGCCCTCAAATACACAAGTACTACAGCCCTCAAATGCACAACAAGTACTACAGCCCTCAAATACACAAGTACTACAGCCGTCAAGTACACAACAAGTACTACAGCCCTCAAATATACAAGTACTACAGCCTTCAAATACACAAGTACTACAGCCCTCTACTACACAAGTACTACAGCCCTCAAATACACAACAAGTACTACAGCTCTCAAATACACAAGTACTACAACCCTCAAATACACAAGTACTACAGCCCTCTACTACACAGGTATTACAGCCCTCTACTACACAAGTACTACAACCCTCAAATACACAACAAGTACTACAGCCCTCTACTACACAACAAGTACAAATACAAGAACCACAGCAACAAATACTTCAGACACAAGAAATATTACAACTATCACCTACACAACCACAACAACAAATACTACATTCCCAAATACAACAACAGCAACAAGTACTGCAACCACAGATACTGCAGCCCCCCCCCCAGCAGCGGCAGCAGGAAGTCCCGCCCCCTGGCCCGGCCCGGGGTCAGAGCGCCGCCCGGCAGGACGAGATCTCGCCGCATGACGAGACCGGAGACAGAGACGAGAGTCTGACCTCGCTCCTCAACGAGATCGTCTTCCTCAACCAGCAGAACGTCGCCATGGCGACCGGCACCGCGGTCACGTCACCGGTAGGGTTGTGTGTCTGTGTGTGTGTCTGTCTTTGTGTGTGTGGGTCTGTGTGTGTGTGTCTGTCTGTCTGTCTGTGTGTGTGTCTGTCTTTGTGTGTCTGTGTGCGTGTGTGTGTGCGCCTGTTTTTTATATATATATATATATATATATATATATATATATATATACAGTGAGGAAAATAAGTATTTGAACACCCTGCTATTTTGCAAGTTCTCCCACTTAGAAATCATGGAGGGTCTGAAATTGTCATCGTAGGTGCATGTCCACTGTGAGAGACATAATCTAAAAAAAAAAATCCAGAAATCACAATATATGATTTTTTAACTATTTATTTGTATGATACAGCTGCAAATAAGTATTTGAACACCTGTCTATCAGCTAGAATTCTGACCCTCAAAGACCTGTTAGTCTGCCTTTAAAATGTCCACCTCCACTCCATTTATTATCCTAAATTCGATGCACCTGTTTGAGGTCGTTAGCTGCATAAAGACACCTGTCCACCCCATACAATCAGTAAGAATCCAACTACTAACATGGCCAAGACCAAAGAGCTGTCCAAAGACACTAGAGACTAAATTGTACACCTCCACAAGGCTGGAAAGGGCTACGGGGAAATTGCCAAGCAGCTTGGTGAAAAAAGGTCCACTGTTGGAGCAATCATTAGAAAATGGAAGAAGCTAAACATGAATCTCCCTCGGACTGGGGCTCCATGCAAGATCTCACCTCGTGGGGTCTCAGTGATCCTAAGAAAGGTGAGAAATCAGCCCAGAACTACACGGGAGGAGCTGGTCAATGACCTGAAAAGAGCTGGGACCACCGTTTCCGAGGTTACTGTTGGTAATACACTAAGACGTCATGGTTTGAAATCATGCACGGCACGGAAGGTTCCCCTGCTTAAACCAGCACATGTCAAGGCCCGTCTTAAGTTTGCCAATGACCATTTGGATGATCCAGAGGAGTCATGGGAGAAAGTCATGTGGTCAGATGAGACCAAAATAGAACTTTTTGGTCGTAATTCCACTAACCGTGTTTGGAGGAAGAAGAATGATGAGTACCATCCCAAGAACACCATCCCTACTGTGAAGCATGGGGGTGGTAGCATCATGCTTTGGGGGGGGTTTTCTGCACATGGGACAGGGCGACTGCACTGTATTAAGGAGAGGATGACCGGGGCCATGTATTGCGAGATTTTGGGGAACAACCTCCTTCCCTCAGTTAGAGCATTGAAGATGGGTCGAGGCTGGGTCTTCCAACATGACAATGACCCGAAGCACACAGCCAGGATAACCAAGGAGTGGCTCTGGAAGAAGCATATCAAGGTTCTGGCGTGGCCTAGCCAGTCTCCAGACCTGAACCCAATAGAGAATCTTTGGAGGGAGCTCAAACTCCGTGTTTCTCAGCAACAGCCCAGAAACCTGACTGATCTAGAGAAGATCTGTGTGGAGGAGTGGGCCAAAATCCCTCCTGCAGTGTGTTAACCTGGTGAAAAACTACAGGAAACGTTTGGCCTCTGTAATTGCAAACAAAGGCTACTGTACCAAATATTAACATTGATTTTCTCAGGTGTTCAAATACTTATTTGCAGCTGTATCATACAAATAAATAGTTAAAAAAATCATACATTGTGATTTCTGGATTTGTTTTTTAGATTATGTCTCTCACAGTGGACATGCACCTACGATGACAATTTCAGACCCTCCATGATTTCTAAGTGGGAGAACTTGCAAAATAGCAGGGTGTTCAAATACTTATTTTCCTCACTGTATATATATATATATATATATATATATATATATATACACACACATACATACACACATATATATCAGCTAATATTGTATTATTGTCCAGAGTATCTCTATAATCTCGTACCGTGATATAACTTGTGATTTACACCCCTAGTTACCGGAGAAGAATCCGCCCTCTGAGGATGATGATGATGGTGATGATGTCAGAGCGGTGGGCGGAGCCACAGAGCCAGGCCCCGCCCACAGCCCCTGGCTGCTGCAGCTGGACTCAGACTCCGATGACGCTGCACTTCACGACAACACGGAGACGACAGCAAACGCACCGCAGCCTGCACCTGATAACGGGAGCGCTAAAGGCTCCGTCCTGGCTCCGCCCCCTCTACTGCAGATGAAAGTGGGCGGAGCCAAGACGGCGGCGAAGCCCGCCACCAGCGGTGGAGCAGCGGTGGAGGAAGACGCCAACGGAGGGGGGGGGAGAGGGGGAGTCGCCTGGAGGCCGATGCCCAGGCTGGTTCCTCTGGGGCTGAGAGGGAACCCGCCCAGCTGACATCACACGCATCTAAACAAGAAGCGTTTACACGCCACGTTTACACGCCACGTTTGGGTTTGAACAGGAATACGTTGTGCTGCGTTCCAGCAGTCATGGCTGCCGTGCCTCTTCGTTTTGGTCTCACAGGAAGATTGTTGCCGGAAGAAATTAGTCCATATTTTCAATTGTTGCAGGAATGAGAATCAAAGAACTGTTAGTGTGTGTGTGTATATCTGTGTGTGTGTGTGTGTGTGTGTGTGTGTGTGTGTGTGTCTCTGTGTGTGTGTGTGTGTGTGTCTCTGTGTGTGTGTGTGTGTGTGTGTGTCTCTGTGTGTGTGTGTGTCTCTGTGTGTGTGTGTGTGTGTGTGTGTGTGTATATCTGTGTGTGTGTGTGTGTGTGTGTGTGTGTATATCTGTGTGTGTGTGTGTGTGTGTATATCTGTGTGTGTGTGTGTGTGTGTGTGTGTGTGTGTATATCTGTGTGTGTGTGTGTGTGTGTGTCTCTGTGTGTGTGTGTGTGTGTGTCTCTGTGTGTGTGTGTGTGTGTGTGTGTCTCTGTGTGTGTGTGTGTGTGTGTCTCTGTGTGTGTGTGTGTCTCCTCTGATTTATTTTAAACATTTTCTGTTTCTGATGTTTTTGCAAACTCTGAACGTAATCGTCTGTTAAACTGCAGTTTTTATTTTGTTGAGGAGAATAGATTGGGGATGTCTGCATGGATTTAAAAAAGATACAAAAACGGTCCAAAAAACCCTCGAAAAGGCGACAAAAGCTCCGGAAAAAACTGTCCCAAAATGTTGAAAAAGGAACTACACCTGTCTGGATCATTGGGGTCGTGGGTGGCGGGGTGTAACCATAAATCATGCCTGAGTTAATTTAATTGTGTCTCCGCTGCTGTTTCCCCTTTTAGCCACGACCGTGAAAAGTCTCCGTATTACAACGAAAAGTGACTTTTTTTCCTCAACATGTTGCAGCTGTGTTCTGGAGATCTTTGTGTCTTTTCATTTGTAGGATTCAGGTTTTCAGCGTCAGACGTCTGGCCGCCGTAGCTTCTGCGTGACCATTAAAACGTTTTTATTTAAACGTCTGAGGCATTTAACTTGGTAGTCAAAGTTAAAATAAAAACACAAAGGTTGCTCAGCAGGACATTTAAATGGCCGGTACAGCGGGACATTTAAAGGGCCGGCGCAGCGGGACACTTAAAGGGCCGGCGCGGTGTTTTCAACTATCCAAACTGTAAAGTCTTGTCTGTGTTGATGGTTGTACAGTGTACAGTTCTTCTGTGTTTTATTTTCCCGAAATTTGTATTTTTTGTACGTTTTAAAGAACCATGGATGTGTGTGTGTGTGTATATATATGTGTGTTCACATTACAACAACACAATGTAAATAAAGTTTAAATATGGATTTCTGACTCTTGGTTTGGGCGCACACACACACACACACACACACACACACACACACACACCAACAGTTCTTTATATTGATCACATTTCACAATAAATATCCAGTTGCTTATATTATTTAAATTATGTTGGCCTTCCTTTGCCTCCATAATTTTGTTTTAACTCAAAATAAAAAAGTAAAAAAAAATATTAAAATAATAAATAAAAAAAAATTCAAAAATTGTTTGTAAAATAAATATAAAAAGCCAGACTGAATAAGTAGGTTTCTAAATCTGTTTAAAAAGGACATTTGGGGTAAATGATGTATATTTTTCAAAATAAAATCAGTAACTAGAAAATAGTTAAGCTGCAGTTCGTGTTTGTTCCGCTGGGGGGCGCTGCGGCTTCATGCGTTCACTGCAACGTGGAGGCGTCAGATGCGTCAGATGCGTCAACTGTCAGACACGACTGGCAACTGGCAAGTTGTTTGTTTTAAAAGATAAATATGATTTACTGAAGTTAAAGTAATGTTAAAAATAAAATAAACAAAACCAACAGAAAAAAAATTAACAACAGGGTTAAAGAAAGTTATATAAGAACCAAAGATTAAACACTTAAAAACTAAAAATACAACATGACTTCAAAATAAAAGCCTGATTAAAAAGATAGGTCTTTCATGTCTTTTTTTGAACGACAAATTAACACTGTTTAAAAGCTAAGATTGTCCTAACTGTCATTTAAGTGCAATATATTGTATATTAGTATAAATTATCTGTAACGAAAACATATTTACCAAAAATATAAAGTCTTAGATTTATTCTGAAAAGCCTGGCGTGCGGTCTTTACGCTGGCGGTGCGTCAGTGCGTCAGTTGTGTGCTGTGTGGCTCGTGCTGAAGCCGCTTCGTCTGTCTTCGCTGCGGCGGGGAAATAAGATGCGAAGTAGCAGCGGAACCGGAGCCCGCCGTGACCCGGATCAGCCCAGAACCAGAACCAGAGCCAGGCTACCTGAACCCTCCCCCGGCACGGCACGGGTCGGCTTGCAGACAGCATGACAGCAACGGTAGCGGAGGAGCGCGCGACAGAGAAAGGCTCAAACCGCCGCTAAGAGAGGCAGTTAGCCGGGAAAGCTAACCGCTGAGAAAGGCAGTTAGCCAGGTAAACTAACCGCTGAGAGGGGCAGTTAGCCGCTGAGAAAGGCAGTTAGCCGGGGCAGCTAGCCGCTGAGAGGGGCAGTTAGCCGGGGCAGCTAACAACGCGCACGATGACCGCGGAGGGAAGCGGCACGATCCGCAGCCGCATCAAGAACCTGCTGCGCTCCCCGTCAATCAAACTGAGGCGGCGGAGCGGTGCGACGCGGCATAAAGAGGACCTCAGCGAAAAGGTACACACACACACACACACACACACACACACACACACACACACACACACACACACACACACACACACACACACACACACACAGAGCTGACTGCTTTCTGCTGTGTTAGCATATTTCACCTTCCCAGCAGAGTTCCCTCTGTGTCGGGGTGGACAGCAGGGACAGGAGTCTGATAGCTGGGATAGAGGGAGGAGGCAGCCTTGGAGGGGGGGCACATTATAACATCTAGAGCGTCAAACATTTCATTTCGTGCAGGAGAATGTTTAAGCAACAATTCATGGTGCAAATGTCTTTTATTTAACCCTCCTTTGACCTGTTTACAAAAGCTTTTTATATCAAAACTACGGTTTTTTAAACGCTGAAAAAAGTGACCAAAAAAAACAAACATAAAAGTCATCGCCAAAGGTGACAAAAACTTGTAAAAAAAAAAGTGACAAAAAAATTGGAATAAAATCGACAAAAACGTTGAGTAAAGTGTACAACAAAAGGTTGAAATTTTGACCCAGAGAAACTCAAAGCTGCAGGTTGACGGGAGGACAACGCACACCACACAGAGACACACACAGACACACACACACACACACAGAGACACACACAGACACACACACACACACACACACACACACACACAGAGACACACACACACACACACACACACACACACACGAGGGTTAAAGGAGATTATTTTTAATAATAAGGTCTCCTGTACTGTTGAAATCTTTCTGCGTATTGAAAACCTCATCACGTGTTTCAGGATGTTGTGTGTTGTTAAAGCCAGAAACTCCAAACTTTAAAGCTACATAAAAGACGTGTGTGTGTGTGTGTGTGTGTGTGTGTGTGTGTGTGTGTGTGTGTGTGTGCGTGCTGTCTTTGATCTGCTGGAGAACCAGTTTGTGAAAGCCCAGAGTGCCTCAGGGAGACTGTTGTTTAGATCAGACACTGGACCTTTAGGTTCACAACAGGGTTATGTTGTGTGTGTGTGTGTGTGTGTGTGTGTGTGCACGGGTGTGTGTGTGTCTGTGGGTGCGGTGTGTGTGTGTGTGTCTTTGTCTGTGTGTGCGTGCGTATATCTGTGTGTGTGTGTGTCTCTGTGTGTGTGTGTGTGTGCGTCTTTGTGTCTTTCTTCAGCCTTTTTTAGTTTTTCTTTTTGTTGACATATTTGTTTCTTATTCGAGGGACTACCTGGTGCTCCAACCTGGCACAACGCATCTCTCCTTGTTCTTATACAAGGTTATGTTAACTTATGCATTGTCCCTGTTTAAATAAAATGAATCAAAAAATGTAACGCGTGAACGAGGGAGGCAGAACAGAAGTTAAGGAGAGGAAGAGGAAGAGGTTTCCTGAGCTGCTCTGTAGTTCTGTAGTTTTAATTGACCGACTGAACAGCTGTTCTAACAGTTTGGACTCTAGAGAAGAAAGAGAGAAGAGCCTAACTATACCCTGTCTAGCCTGTGATTGTCAGCCATAACGGGGACCTTAAAGGGCTGAGAGAACGCAAAACTGATGTTACCTCGTCATAGTGGAATAAGGACAGTTTGGAGGGTAACTCACAACTGCAAACTAGTCGCTTTTCGTCGAAAATCGCCATTTTGAATGGGAAAATGTCATCCACGTGAATCATGTAGATCCGAAGAGTTGTTATTTTGGGGGGGGTTGGAGTCCGAGACCCGGTGCTAATACGGCACCGGTGCCTTAACGACCGTCCTCTACCAGACTGAATAGCAACGTGGATTTCGGCGCCTTATTTAGGTGCCACTTAAATGCCTGCGCTTCTCTCTGATGCTCGTTAGACGTGACGTTAGAGGGAAATATCGCTGCACGGGACGCTACTTAACACTACACCTGACAGCAGGTAACGTTAGCCTACCGTTAGCTAGTTAACACTACACCTGACAGCAGGTAACGTTAGCCTACCGTTAGCTAGCAGCAGGTAACGTTAGCCAACCGTTAGCTAGTTAACACTACACCTGACAGCAGGTAACGTTAGCCTACCGTTAGCTAGCAGCAGGTAACGTTAGCCTACCGTTAGCTAGCAGCAGGTAACGTTACCCTACCGTTAGCTAGTCAACACTACACCTGACAGCAGGTAACGTTAGCCTACCGTTAGCTAGCAGCAGGTAACGTTAGCCAACCGTTAGCTAGTTAACACTACACCTGACAGCAGGTAACGTTAGCCTACCGTTAGCTAGCAGCAGGTAACGTTAGCCAACCGTTAGCTAGTTAACACTACACCTGACAGCAGGTAACGTTAGCCTACCGTTAGCTAGCAGCAGGTAACGTTAGCCTACCGTTAGCTAGCAGCAGGTAACGTTACCCTACCGTTAGCTAGTCAACACTACACCTGACAGCAGGTAACGTTACCCTACCGTTAGCTAGTCAACACTACACCTGATAGCAGCTAACTTTAGCCTACCGTTAGCTAGTCAACACTACACCTGACAGCAGCTAACGTTAACCTATCGTTAGCTAGTCAACACTACACCTGATAGCAGCTAACGTTAGCCTACCGTTAGCTAGTCAACACTACACCTGACAGCAGGTAACGTTAGCCTACCGTTAGCTAGCAGCAGCTAACGTTAGCCTACCGTTAGCTAGCAGCTGGAGTAAACATGTTAAAATGCTGACAGCTAAACGGTGTAAAGTGTGACTGTATTTCACTGGAGAGGACTGTAACTCCAGACTGTAGCTGCCGCTGTCGTAAAAACACAGACTCATGGGGGGGGGGGGGGAGAGATGCGTCACCTTTTTCACCCCTTCTGAGTTTGCAGGTACGGTAACTAGGACAGACAGACAACCTCACCATCCCACTGACCCCTCTGTCCTCTGTAAAACGGGAGAATCTCAACGAGCCGCCGAGTTGACGTCAACTCAGCTCCTCTTCATCTGGCTCTAGTCTCTCTCTTTATCACGCCCCAACATTTACATAGACTACACCTTTACATAGACTACACCTTTACATAGGCTACACCTTTACATAGGCTACACCTTTACATAGGCTACACCTTTACACAGACTACACCTTTACACAGGCTACACCTTTACACAGGCTACACCTTTATATAGGCTATACCTTTACATAGGCTACACCTTTACATAGACTACACCTTTACACAGACTACACCTTTACACAGGCTACACCTTTACACAGGCTACACCTTTATATAGGCTACACCTTTACATAGGCTACACCTTTACATAGACTACACCTTTACATAGACTACACCTTTACATAGACTACACCTTTACATAGGCTACACCTTTACATAGGCTCCATCTTTACATAGGCTACACCACTGACCTGAGGTCAGCTAGTCTTCTGAATCTAGGTCACGTAGATCTCAGAAATTGTATTGTTCATCTGCTATTTTACCACTAAATTCACTTCTGAAACTTGTTTTAGGGGTTGGAATCACCAGAGGGCTCACGATACGATATCATCACGATACTTATGTCACGATACGATATTACTGCAATTTTAAAGTAGCCATATTCTGCTCA
The DNA here is from genome assembly GCF_008315115.2 of Sander lucioperca. Lineage (NCBI taxonomy): Eukaryota > Metazoa > Chordata > Actinopteri > Perciformes > Percidae > Sander > Sander lucioperca. The sequence continues at coordinate 26,838,333 of NC_050190.1, read as the reverse complement.
TTTTCAGGTTCATAATTGTATTTTAAGGTTGTACCAGAATAGGTTTACATGGTTTAATTTTCTAAAAACACCATATTGTTGTTGTACTGCAGCGCTCTCTCTCACTGCTGCAGATCCTCTTTTCAGCTGGTCTCTGTTTTAGCTACAGAGTGAGACCTCTTTTCTTCTTCTTCTTCTGGACTATCTTTGATTGCACTCGCACATGCCCAGTAGCTCAGATGTAGATCATGTCAGCTAGCTAGCTCCATAGACAGTAAAAGAAAGGCTGTTTCTACAACTTCAGTCAGTTACAAGACAGGATTAGCTGGGAGACTTCTAAATGAGGGCGCACATGGAAGTAGTTCTTTTGGAGATTATGGTGAACTTGTGTGTGTTGTAGCAGTGCTTTGCTACTGAGAACGAGGTAGCATGCTAGCGTTAGCATGCTAGCATTAGCATGCTAGCGTTGCGAGCTAATGGTTGCGGTTAGCCTACTCGTTTCGGCTTGTGACGTCACAAGCCGTGCAGATGTTGACCAGCTCACCCAGAGACTGAAGGCAGGACACATTCAGAAACCGTATCTCACTCTAAACACCATGGATGGATTTTTTTAAAGTTTGTATGAAGCACCAGAGACACAACATAACACCTCAAATCTTCAATAATATGGGCACTTTAAACATATTGCAATATTCTGCGATATATTGCAATTCATTAACTTTTTTCCAACTTCAAATTTTTCCCAATTTCAAATAATGTCCCCAAAAAGGAAACTTTGTCAACATCAGTTTTATCTAAAAAGATATATTTCTCTGTTTGTTCATCTCACTTAAATTTTATTGCTGCAAAATCAGATTATCAATCAGACAAACTGACCAACACACACACATATATATATATATATATATATATAAAATATAATAATAGATCCATACTCGGCGTCTGTGTATTGATACAGTATTGCCACGGAAAATATTGCGATACTATGTTGTATAGATTTTTTCCCCCACCCCTAACTTTTTTATGCGAGAAATCAACTATGTAGAGGTCAAATATGTGCCGTTTTACGAAGATTGATGGCTAATTGCATATTTTGTCCGACTGTGTGTCGCAGTTCGGCGGCCGGTGCTGCCTGTGTTGCTGCCTCGCCGCCCGGCCCACCTTCCTTCTAGAGTTTAGATTCTCGGCCCGAGCCCGACCGGACCTCGGGCAGTGACAACAATATGTTGTTCATCATTGTTTGTTTTTTATGTTTCTTCATTCAGATCATTTGCGATCCGTTCCATTCTGAATAAACTAACAGCAGTTTACAGCTTCGTCCTTGTTGTATTATTCTAAACAGATTTCTGCAGTTAAACAACTCTGAATTGTAGTTGAGAACGTCAGTTATAACGGCCCACGTGTTAAAAAAGTGTCTGGTTTAAATCAGGCTCATAATAATAATAATAAATAATAATTACAGTTAATGTGTCGGGTCGGGCCGGGCTCGGACGCAACGTGCTCGGGCTCGGGTAGGGTCGGGCTGGATTTTTTGGGCCGATCTAAGCTCTACTTCCTTCACAGACCCCGGCCTGCTGGGAGGAAGGTGGAGCTCTGTCACGGCCGGCCGGCAGGCAGGGGAAGGATTGAGCTCGAGGGTTTATTGAAACCCAAAAAACAGGAGATCCAAAATATGAGGCAGACAAAAACAACAAAGGGAATCCAAAGGAAGCAGGCAAAAACTAAAGTCCAAAAATAATGAAAACTCGAGGAACAAACTTACAGTAAACTCATGGGAACAAAGAGAGAACACAGGGACGAATCCAAACCTGGTACACTTGATGCAAACACGCTGGGTACAGACACAAACTGACTGGAACGAACACTAACACACAATAATCTGACACAGGACAAGGGGAACACAAAGACTAAATACAGACGGTAACACGAGGCAGGTGACACGAGGGCTGGGAAACATCAGGCAATCACAAGAGTGGGAAAACACAGGGAGTAAAACCCACAGACAGTGTGTGTGTATATATATATATATATATATATATATAATGGACCAACAGGTCCCATGTCTCTGGACGGAGACCAGTGAAGTCTCTTTCCCGGTGATGGCTGAGCGTTACTGAGCAGCCTCCAACTGAGCTTGAAGACGTAGATGTGACGTGAGCAACCTGTCTGAAAGTTGGAAGTCTTCTGGTAGCTGTGCCAAGAGAAATCTCAATCATTCCCAATCTAGCAGAGACGGAGAGCGTAGGTATATGTAAGG
>NC_050190.1:26821097-26828597 GCF_008315115.2 Sander lucioperca | reverse complement strand
AAGTCAACAGACTGTGACTGAGTGTGTGTTGGTTCTGTGTCTCATGTTAAGGATTTTAAAGGCTAATGACATGATCAGATTATCAGATTAAATAGATAATGGCTTTAAAGAGGCGACACACACACTCACACACACTCACACACACACTCACAGCGGTCCATTAGTAGCCATGGTACTGATATTTACCATGAGACTTCAGTCTACTAGACCGCTGGTTCTTTATAAAGAGGAAGAATCCAGCGCTGTCAGAGATAGATTTACTAAACTACAGCCTTGGACCTGGAAAACATTTAGATGATGATGAAGAAAGGAGACAAAAACTTGGAAAAAGCGCCCACAAGCGAGTGCATGTCGCTCCAGTGTTTCCTTGAGGATTTCTTTTAGCAGGGGGGGGGGCAGGTCCCATGAAACAGACCTGACACTTCACTGCAACACAGATTAATATATGTATTCACCTCTATTCACACACAATGAGGCATATTTTCTGCTGTGATTGAACTGTATTTTTTGAGTTACTATATAGGCCAACTTTGATCTTGACATACAGGCTAAACATTCTGCAGCAAATCACAGTAAACCCAGTATTAATTATATGATCTTAGTGCAGTGGAACTACTCAGCATGTAAATAATGCACCTAAAATACAAACGTGGGCGTTCAGCAATCGCTATTATATCGAATCAACAACCACGTGCAATTTGGACCGCAGGTGAAGAACACAAACAAGGAAAATCACCAGTTAACTTCATTTAAATTAGCAAGACCTATAGACTGATACAGGACCTATAGACTGATCCAGGACCTATAGACTGATACAGGACCTATAGACTGATACAGGACCTATAGACTGATACAGGACCTATAGACTGATACAGGACCTATAGACTGATACAGGACCTATAGACTGATCCAGGACCTATAGACTGATACAGGACCTATAGACTGATACAGGACCTATAGACTGATACAGGACCTATAGACTGATACAGGACCTATAGACTGATACAGGACCTATAGACTGATACAGGACCTATAGACTGATACAGGACCTATAGACTGATACAGGACCTATAGACTGATACAGGACCTATAGACTGATACAAGACCTATAGACTGATACAGGACCTATAGACTGATACAGGACCTATAGACTGATACAGGACCTATAGACTGATCCAGGACCTATAGACTGATACAGGACCTATAGACTGATACAGGACCTATAGACTGATCCAGGACCTATAGACTGATACAGGACCTATAGACTGATACAGGACCTATAGACTGATACAGGACCTATAGACTGATACAGGACCTATAGACTGATCCAGGACCTATAGACTGATACAGGACCTATAGACTGATACAGGACCTATAGACTGATACAGGACCTATAGACTGATCCAGGACCTATAGACTGATACAGGACCTATAGACTGATCCAGGACCTATAGACTGATCCAGGACCTATAGACTGATACAGGACCTATAGACTGATACAGGACCTATAGACTGATACAGGACCTATAGACCGATACAGGACCTATAGACCGATACAGGACCTATATACCGATACAGGACCTATAGACCGATACAGGACCTATAGACCGATACTGGACCTATAGACTGATACTGGACCTATAGACCGATACAGGACCTATAGACCGATACAGGACCTATAGACTGATACAGGACCTATAGACCGATACTGGACCAGACTTAAATGAACTGACAACATCAGTTATACGACTTACAGTTCTCAAGGACGTACACACACCATTCTCCGACATGCACGCTAACAATGCAGCCCTATTTCTGATAACGTGGGGGGCAGAAATGTTGCCGTGGGGGGGGGGGCGCCACGGTCACATCAACATAGAGGAAACGCTGTGTTCTGTTGTGACTGAAGGGTTAGGCGTCATGTAGTTGACCTGCAGTGGTGAACTGTCTGCAGTGCTGCGAGGGTTGTTGCCGTGTTCTGATTGTTCTCATCTCAGCTCCGCCGAGACAAAACAGACATGCCATTTCAAAAGAAATATCTTTTGAAAAGCATCACTTTCATTAGATTTTATGTGACATATTTCCAGTAGGCAACTGACTGCAAGCAGACACATCTGGACACAAACGAGCAGGCTTAGCCCCGGCCCAATTTAACCACTGCTTGTCAGTGACTACGTTTACATGCACATAATATTCAGTTTGTTGCCCTTTATCCCGAAAAAGACAATATTCCTCTAAGCTGTTTCCATGGATAATTAAAGGGAATATTCCCGTTAACATGCAGCTGTGTATAACGGGATGTTTCCGGCTTGTTCCAGCGCTGGAGGACTTGTTGGAGGGTGTGAACACAGCGTCTCTCTTGCATTCCTTCACCCAGCTTCTAGAAAAGACCGGCTCATATCCAGAAACCTGTTGATATCTGAGTCTTTGATCAATGTTTAAAAGTAGCTGTGCACCTGTGCTGCAGCTGTGTTACCTAGACCTGCAGGTAATGTATGTTACCTAGGTTTCTCCTTCTCGGGTCTGCACATAGTCATTATATATAATGGAGCAGCAGGTCCCGTGTCTCTGGACGGAGACCAGTGAAGTCTCTTTCCCGGTGATGGCTGAGCGTTACTGAGCAGCCTCCAACTGAGCTTGAAGACGTAGATGTGACGTGAGCAACCTGTCTGAAAGTTGGAAGTCTTCTGGTAGCTGTGCCAAGAGAAATCTCAATCATTCCCAATCTAGCAGAGACGGAGAGCGTAGGTATATGTAAGGAGATAACATAGACACAGGCTAATTATTGATCACTAAAATGATAGTTAACATTAGTAATTAAACTTAAACAGCTAATGGAAGTCCAAACTGCCTGAGAGCTTCTCCTGTACTATACGGTAATTCCTCTACTATGAGACAGTAAGTCTCGTGGTTATGACCCAATCGTTAGCCTATTTTTATAAAAACGTCTGCTACGGAGCCATAACGTGAGCTACAAGGTAATGGAGCCTTTTATACATTGTCGTGTTTCTTTAGAAATAAACAATGGACAAATAGAGTCTTTAAACTCTTCAGATGTAAAGTTATTCTCTGTCAAAGTGACGTCAAAATGAATGGCAGTCAATGGGATGCTAACGGGAGGTGATGGCTTGGTAGCATCAACATGGCGCCATAGGAGCCACACGTTGTTGACAGACGCTAACCCCCTTGGGTAGTAACAGTAACCATAGCAACGCACAGAGCTGACCGTGAGCCGTAAACTGTCACAAACTGCAGTAAAAACCCAGATTGAGACACATATTGTGAATGCGTTGTATACACGTCTAAAGAGTGTTTCTAAAACCAGAATAATACCAGAATATCACACACGTCTTTATCAGAAAGTACTATACTCGGAAAAAGGCCTTGTTCTGAATATACAACCGGATTATGTTGTTTACATGATGTAGCCTATTCAGAATATTGTCATATTCTGAATAATAGTGGAGTATTGGTGTGCATGTAAACATACTCAGTGGTTCTAAGATAAGATAGACTTCATTAAAGTCCAAAGGGACATACAGGACATACTGCTCTGTGTGTGTGTGTGTGTGTGTGTGTGTGTGTGTGTGTGTGTGTGTGTGTGTGTGTGTGTGTAAGGGACATACAGGACATACTGCTCTGCGTGTGTGTGTGTGTGTGTGTGTGTGTGTGTGTGTGTGTAAGGGACATACAGGACATACTGCTCTGTGTGTGTGTGTGTGTGTGTGTGTGTGTGTGTGTGTGTGTGTGTGTGTGTGTGTGTAAGGGACATACAGGACATACTGCTCTGCGTGTGTGTGTGTGTGTGTGTGTGTGTGTGTGTGTGTGTGTGTGTAAAGGACATACAGGACATACTGCTCTGCGTGTGTGTGTGTGTGTGTGTGTGTGTGTGTTTTCTCTGTCACATGATAAACTCACAGCTGCTGCTAACGGTATCGTAGCTTCCCAGGCCCGGTGGCAAGTTAGAAGAAGGAAACATGGAGGACCACACGTATTCAAAATCCTAATTTCAGGAACAGGAGTCTTCTTCTTGTTGAAGCGTGAAGACTACCGTAGCTGTAATACGTACTCTGAACTGCGTGGAGCGAGAGAGTTGATTGATATATGATCTCAACGCTAGACGGGAGAAATTCCCACATATGGGACCTTTAATCCCACACTGGGGCCATTCCTGAGCTACAGCAGCTCGAAGAAGAAATGTACACACATCAGAATAACACAAATACACATTAATTAGACATAGGAGAAAAATATACATAAAGTATAAGAAATAGAAAAAATATAATTTAGCTCTGTGCGTGCGCGAGACGTAATACGTCTCCACAACAGCAGGCGGCGCTTCTCTGTATTGTCGGCCAAAAATGAAAACCAGCAGCTGATTGGACGAACGCGTCACGTGGGTCTGGTTTCACAGCCAGACTGTCATGGCGTCTCGTTCAGAATACGATCTCATATTGGACTAAAATAGTTCACCGAAACGTGTTTCTGAAAACATTTGAAGAGAGAAATAGGCCGTGCAGCTGCTGAATCTGTCTTCATTTCAGATCAACAAAGGTCAGTTTAAAAGATTTTACTCAGATTTTGAGAGACTCGAGTCACGCTCATCCTGCTCCCCGTTTCCTGGTTAGCTCTCCACCAATCAGATGGCTCATTAAGTCTGACAAACGGCAGTGCCCGCCCCCCCCGATTATACATGTCAAATCAGCCAAAATGAAGGCTGACGGCCAGGGTTCAAAATGAACTTTTTGTTCCACCAGCCAAATGTCTAGTGGATGTTTGAATTTGACCAGCCACTCAGTAGATTACCACTGTTTCTTTGGCTGGTGACTGAAGTAAATCTAGCAGCCACGTGCATATTCTACCAGCATTTGGCTGGTGCATGGTGCTAATTTTGAACCCTGCCGACGGCCCCTCTGACGGACGACGGCACGAACACACCGACCAGACTGGAGCCACCGACCTCGCCAGACGGTCAGACGGCCGGTTATCAGCTCGGTGCGTCAGCGCCCTAACAGCTGCTTGTGTTGTGCCTGGAGTCCGTTGTATGCAGGTTTCTAATAGAGGTGCTGAAATTAATCAAATAATCGATGCACTGAATCATGGACGATGCTGCATCGATAATCGGCCGGGCCATAATCGATTATTTCTGTTTATAATTTAATGTAGTCCTAACAACCTTTCTGTTGACATATTCTGGGATGTTTTGCACATTCAGGAAGAGCCATGTGCTCAGTGCTGTAGTTTTAATATCCAGTTTATTTAGTATCAGAGCTCTGCAGAATGTTTGGTTGTTTAAGCTTGAAAAGCTATGAATTAAATATCCTATATGGCTTCAATAGAAACGTGTGTTTGACGCATCGAGACGCATCGAGATATCGAATCGAAGACATGATAATCATAATCGAATTGAATCTGGAGATCAGTGAAGATCACTCCTCTAGTTTCTAATGTCACCTGAAAACAGACTCAGACACTTCAACAACAAAGATGAACTGGTTGTGTAACTTTGACAAACAGCACGTCTTCACTCTCCAGAGACACAAACATTTACTCAACCTACAGACACCGGAGGACCTGTATCTGTGGAGCCCCACCCTGAAACCTTTTAAACAAACAGGGAAGACCTTCTGCTCGTTGTTTTAACTCACTCTACATAGATAGGAACTTAACCGACAATTACCTAGATGCAAATCTTACGGACTACAACTTTAAATACTTAGACGAAGGTCTACATTAGAGGGTGACAATTTTTCGGGACTCCCGCGGGTCACGGTATTCCCGTGGGAGTCCCGCGGTACAGGAGTCAATCTCACTGTTGGTAACGTGATAGGGACGGAATAGAGCACGGTTTTCTCAAATGGGGGTACGTGTACCCCTAGGGGTACGTTGGAGGACTGCAGGGGGTACGTGTACCCCTAGGGGTACGTTGGAGGACTGCAGGGGGTACGTGTACCCCTAGGGGAACGTTGGAGGACTGCAGGGGGTACGTGAAATGTTTGCAAAAATGCTAATTAAAAATTATGTCATGCATAATTCCTAAAATAATTATACTATGATAATGAATGAATTGAGTGATGGATTCTAAACATTTGAAATGTACCATTTTAATGTTTTTGCACACACACACAGACACACACACACACATACGCACACACACACACACACACACACACACACACACACACACTCTAACACACACATACACACATACGCACAGACACACAGCAGCGTAGCTGCATGATGTTTAGTAGTGTAACTTTGGACATCGGAGGTCAGGAGAGCAGCTGATCCTCTCTCTCTCTCTCTCTCTCTCTCTCTCTCTCTGTCTCTCTCTCTCTCTCTCTCTCGCTCGCTCGCTCGCTCTCTCTCTCTGAGTTTTTAAATCTTTTGGACGAGTCTGAACCCCAGAGAATGCTGGGAATGTCCGAGGGCGAGCGGTGGAAGACATCCAGGTTTTAATGTCCTCCAGAGTCACACGGAGCCGTCCAATCAGAGCAGCGGGAGCGGGCGGAGCGCGGTGGCTGATTGGTCGGAGCCGGCGGTCAGATCTGAAGATTCAGATTCAGTTTACGGATGAATGGTTTACAGCCGAGAGACAGAAGAGAAGAGAAGAGAAGAGAAGAGAAGTGGGTCAGTGAGCGAGGAGGGGGAGGAGGAGGGGAGGGGAGGAATATAGGTTATGTGCAGAGACAGAGACATTCTGTTTCACTGGAATGAAATGTGGAGAGAGGGAGGGAGAGAGAGAGACAGAGAGAGAGAAAGAGAGAGAGAGACACAGAGAGAGACAGACAGAGAGAGACAGAGAGAGAGACAGAGAGAGTGAGTGAGAGAGAGAGAGACAGAGAGAGGAAAGAGAGACAGAGAGGGAAAGAGAGAGAGAGAGGAGAGAGAGAGAGAGAGAGAGAGAGAGAGACAGACAGATAGATATACATACATATAAGAATATATAGACAGGATAGGATAGACAGAGAGAATATAGATAGATCATTATACAATAGATATATGGAACCGAGTAGACAGAAGATAGGAACTATCAGTACCAGCTATGTTAAGATATACAGATATAGTTAAATTATTAATATGATAATAGAGCGGATATAGATAATATAAACCGAGATAGATTTAAAGATATCTATATATACAGAGTAAGATCATCTACCAGTTCGATATATAGAACGAGTAGATATATATACATATATTTAGAGTCGAGATATATATAGAGAGCATAGATATAGAGATAGCAGACGAGAGAGATTAGATGAGAGACAATAAATATAGAGAGTACATCGAAGATAGAGTAGACAGAGACTTAGATAGATTAGAAGAATAGAGAAGATGAGAAGATCAGGAGAGAGTAGAAGAACAGAGTATAGAGCGGATAGCCATTGAGGACAAGAGAGGTGAGAGAGATATGAATAGAGAGAGATAGAGCATAACAGCGAGAGAGAGATCTAGAGCGAGAGAAATAGCTATCTAGGGAGAAACAGAAAGAGAGAGACA
>NC_050190.1:26817620-26820897 GCF_008315115.2 Sander lucioperca | reverse complement strand
CCTATAGACTGATACAGGACCTATAGACTGATACAGGACCTATAACTGATACAGGACCTATAGACTGATACAGACCTATAGACTGATACTGGACCAGACTTAAATGAACTGACAACATCAGTTATACGACTTACAGTTCTCAAGGACTACACACAACACCCATTCTCCGACATGCATGCTAACAATGCAGCCCTATTTCTGATACCGTGGGGGCAGAAATGTTGCCGTGTGGCGCCACGGTCACATCAACAAGAGGAACGCTGTGTTCTGTTGTGACTGAAGGGTTAGCGTCATGTAGTTTGACCTGCAGTTGGTGAACTGTCTGCAGTGCTGCGAGGGTTGTTGCCGTGTTCTGATTGTTCTCATCTCAGCTCCGCCGCGACAAAACAGACATGCCATTTCAAAAGAAATATCTTGTGAAAAGCATCACTTTCATTAGATTTTATGTGACATATTTCCAGTAGGCAACTGGACTGCAAGCAGACACATCTGGACACAAACGAGCAGGCTTAGCCCCGGCCCATTTAACCACTGCTTGTCAGTGACTACGTTACATGCACATAATATCAGTTTGTTGCCCTTTATCCCGAAAAAGACAATATTCCTCTAAGCTGTTTCCATGGATATTAAAGGGAATATTCCCGTTAACATGCAGCTGTGTATAACGGGATTTTTCCTCCGGCTTGTTCCAGCGCTGGAGGACTTGTTGGAGGTGTGAACACAGCGTCTCTCTTGCTTCCTTCACCCAGCTTCTAGAAAAGACCGCTCATATCCGAAACCTGTTGATATCTGAGTCTTTGATCAATGTTTAAAAGTAGCTGTGCACCTGTGCTGCAGCTGTGTTACCTAGACCTGCAGGTAATGCATGTTTCCTTAGTTTCCTTCTCTTCTCGGTCTGCACATAGTCATTATATATAATGGAGCAGCAGGTCCCCGTGTCTCTGGACGGAGACCAGTGAAGTCTCTTTCCCCGTGATGGCTGAGCGTTACTGAGCAGCCTCCAACTGAGCTTGAAGACGTAGATGTGACGTGAGCAACCTGTCTGAAAGTTGGAAGTCTTCTGGTAGCTGTGCCAAGAGAAATCTCAATCATTCCCAATCTAGCAGAGACGGAGAGCGTAGGTATATGTAAGGAGATAACATAGACACAGGCTAATTATTGATCACTAAAATGATAGTTAACATTAGTAATTAAACTTAAACAGCTAATGGAAGTCCAAACTGCCTGAGAGCTTCTCCTGTACTATACGGTAATTCCTCTACTATGAGACAGTAAGTCTCGTGGTTATGACCCAATCGTTAGCCTATTTTTATAAAAACGTCTGCTACGGAGCCATAACGTGAGCTACAAGGTAATGGAGCCTTTTATACATTGTCGTGTTTCTTTAGAATAAACACGGACAAATAGAGTCTTTAACTCTTCAGATGTAAAGTTATTCTCTGTCAAAGTGACGTCAAAATGAATGGCAGTCAATGGGATGCTAACGGGGGCTGATGGCTTGGTAGCATCAACATGGCGCCATAGGAGCCACACGTTGTTGACAGACGCTAACCCCCTTGGGTCTGCAGCCCTGCAAACTGTCGGCTGCTTGGTATGTGTACAGTAACCATAGCAACGCACAGAGCTGACCGTGAGCCGTAAACTGTCACAAACTGCAGTAAAAACCCAGATTGAGACACATATTCTGAATGCGTTGTATACACGTCTAAAGAGTGTTTCTAAAACCAGAATAATACCAGAATATCACACACGTCTTTATCAGAAAGTACTATACTCGGAAAAAGGCCTTGTTCTGAATATACAACCGGATTATGTTGGTTACATGATGTAGCCTATTCAGAATATTGTCATATTCTGAATAATAGTGGAGTATTGGTGTGCATGTAAACATACTCAGTGGTTCTAAGATAAGATAGACTTCATTAAAGTCCAAAGGGACATACAGGACATACTGCTCTGTGTGTGTGTGTGTGTGTGTGTGTGTGTGTGTGTGTGTGTGTGTGTGTGTGTGTGTGTGTGTGTGTGTGTGTGTGTGTGTGTGTGTGTGTGTGTGTGTGTGTGTGTGTGTGTGTGTGTGTGTAAGGGACATACAGGACATACTGCTCTGCGTGTGTGTGTGTGTGTGTGTGTGTGTGTGTGTGTGTGTGTGTGTGTGTAAGGGACATACAGGACATACTGCTCTGTGTGTGTGTGTGTGTGTGTGTGTGTGTGTGTAAGGGACATACTGCTCTGCGTGTGTGTGTGTGTGTGTGTGTGTATGTGTGTGTGTGTAAGGGACATACAGGATATACTGCTCTGCGTGTGTGTGTGTGTGTGTGTGTGTGTGTGTGTGTAAAGGACATACAGGACATACTGCTCTGCGTGTGTGTGTGTGTGTGTGTGTGTGTGTGTGTGTGTAAAGGACATACAGGACATACTGCTCTGCGTGTGTGTGTGTGTGTGTGTGTGTGTGTGTATGTGTGTGTGTAAAGGACATACAGGACATACTGCTCTGCGTGTGTGTGTGTGTGTGTGTGTGTGTGTGTGTGTGTTTTCTCTGTCACATGATAAACTCACAGCTGCTGCTAACGGTATCGTAGCTTCCCAGGCCCGGTGGCAAGTTAGAAGAAGGAAACATGGAGGACCACACGTATTCAAAATCCTAATTTCAGGAACAGGAGTCTTCTTCTTGTTGAAGCGTGAAGACTACCGTAGCTGTAATACGTACTCTGAACTGCGTGGAGCGAGAGAGTTGATTGATATATGATCTCAACGCTAGACGGGAGAAATTCCCACATATGGGACCTTTAATCCCACACTGGGGCCATTCCTGAGCTACAGCAGCTCGAAGAAGAAATGTACACACATCAGAATAACACAAATACACATTAATTAGACATAGGAGAAAAATATACATAAAGTATAAGAAATAGAAAAAATATAATTTAGCTCTGTGCGTGCGCGAGACGTAATACGTCTCCACAACAGCAGGCGGCGCTTCTCTGTATTGTCGGCCAAAAATGAAAACCAGCAGCTGATTGGACGAACGCGTCACGTGGGTCTGGTTTCACAGCCAGACTGTCATGGCGTCTCGTTCAGAATACGATCTCATATTGTACTAAAATAGTTCACCGAAACGTGTTTCTGAAAACATTTGAAGAGAGAAATAGGCCGTGCAGCTGCTGAATCTGTCTTCATTTCAGATCAACAAAGGTCAGTTTAAAAGATTTTACTCAGATTTTGAGAGACTGTAGTCACGCTCATCCTGCTCCCCGTTTCCTGGTTAGCTCTCCACCAA
>NC_050190.1:26802620-26810120 GCF_008315115.2 Sander lucioperca | reverse complement strand
ACACACACACACACACATTCACTCTCTCTCTCTCTGCTGTATAAACAGTGAGCAGTCTAATGAGTGTGTGTTTTGGTGACTCAGTCTGTCCGAGCTGAACCTTCAAAAACACTCTCACTCAGTCCAGTAGTTACAGTACTACATCACTGAAGTATTTCCACAGTTACTAGTACATCACTGAAGTATTTCCACAGTTACTAGTACATCACTGAAGTATTTCCACCTTCTGCTTCCGATGATGTAAGATGTCAGATGTAGTTCCAGAAGGTCTCCGTCTGGGCCCGTCCAGACTACAAAGCAACCCTAGCTGGTCCCAGTCTGTATGCTAAGCTACGCTCACACACAGCCATGAGATTAATATCCAGACTGGTCCTTTAAATCAGCTCTCTCACACACACACACACACACACACACACACACACACAGAGAGACACACACACACAGAGAGACACACACACACAGAGACACACACACAGACACACACACACACACACAGAGACACACACACAGACACACACACACAGACACACACACAGAGACACACACACACACACAGAGACACACAGAGAGACACACACACACACAGAGACACACACACACAGACACACACACACAGAGAGACACACACACACACACACACACAGACACACAGAGAGACACACACACAGACACACACAGAGAGACACACACAGAGACACACACACACAGAGAGACACACACACACAGACACACACACACATACACACATACACAAAGACAGACAGAGAGACACACACAAACACACACACACAGAGACACACACACACAACAAGGAGCTCAGTCTGATGCTGTTACAGTGAAAACACACCGGCGTGCAAGCGTTGCGTATAGCCGCGTAGCGCCGCTATTTTCATTTCGGCGCCCATGTTATCCAATCTGTCCGATCGTTTCGGCGTCTCCTCTATTTCTTGCGTGAGACGCGTGCGAATGTGTCAAACCAGGCAGGAAATCCCATACAGGAAGACCACAGGGCAGCCGGATGCTTTACAGAAGTAAAACACATTTCAAAATAAAACTCCTAGATTCATGGTGATTTGGGCTGTTTTGACTTCTCACAACGAGACACACAATCATCAACACGGAGAGATACACACACACACAGAGACACACACACACACACACACACACACACACAGAGAGACACACACACACACACACACACACACACACACACACACACAGAGAGACACACACACACACAGAGAGACACACAGACACACACACAGAGACACACACACACACACACACAGAGACACACACACACACACACACACACAGAGACACACACACAGAGAGACACACACAGAGAGACACACACACACACACAGAGACACACACACACACAGACACACACACATACACACACACACACACACAGAGACACACACACACAGAGACAGACACACACACACAGAGACACACACAGACACACACAGAGACACACACACACACAGAGACACACACAGACAAACACACACACACACACACAGACACACAGACAGACACACACACACACATACAGACACACACACACACACAGAGACACACACACACAGAGACACACACAGACACACACACAGACACACACACACATATTATCCCTGTGTGAGCTGACCAGCTGTGTAGATGAACAAACACTCTGTGATAAGTGTTTGCTGACTGTAAGCAGTTGAGTCAGCAGCCAATTATATTCTTCCTCATCAACACACACACACACACACACACACTGACAGGGTTAGGTAATACACCCATTAGGTCAGTCTCTGCACCAGACTCCTTTGAGAAAAACAGTGATTTTACCTTGCAGAACATGGAGGTTGCTGCTCTACTGCTGCCTCCATCGCTTAATTAGTTTGTGTTATTGTGCGACTTCGTGTGTGGTTAGAAACTAAGAAACGAACTAAGCATAACATAGCTTATAGGGGTGGAACGGTACATGTATTCGTATTGAACCGAAACGGTACGGGTGTCTCGGTCCGGTCCATGAATTTACACGGAGAATACACGGTATAAAAATAAATAAAACTTGCGTGCAAATTAATTAATGTAATGCGGAACTACTGTGCACGCGTTTCTTGGGGACACCTAATCTATAGCCCTGCCCTTAGCTCGGAAGC
Source organism: Sander lucioperca (assembly GCF_008315115.2). Lineage (NCBI taxonomy): Eukaryota > Metazoa > Chordata > Actinopteri > Perciformes > Percidae > Sander > Sander lucioperca. The sequence continues at coordinate 26,807,964 of NC_050190.1, read as the reverse complement.
TCCCGAGCTCCGCCTACATGTTGAGTCAGTAATACATCCATGGAGTCAGTCGGTCCAGTGAGTCCACACGAAGCAAACTAGTCCCTTCCATATACAACCAAACACGGACGTAGCTGGATCCCTTCTCGCCTCGACCACAAATGGCCTCCAGGCCCGTTTGCTTCGCTGTTTGCTCCGGTAGCCTATTAGCTCTTAGCTCCGCCGTTAGCTCTTAGCTCCGCCGTTAGCTCTTAGCTTCGCTGTTTGCTGCTAGCTCCACTGTTAGCGCGTGAAGCTAACGCCACAATTCGCCAACTGCTCTGTGTAAGAAGCTGCTCTTTTAACACCCCTGCTCTGTGCATTCACATCTGAGAGCAGCACTTGTCTCCCATATCACACTACTAGCTGATTGTCTTATTTTGTTTACAAGTTCCAGATGGAGTCTGGAGATGATGCAGGGTAGGCCTACTTATTGTGTACTATTTACATCTTACTTTACACACTTCAAGCTGTTACAGCTAGCTCAGTGAACAGCCTGAGACATGCACAATAAAAAAAATTGCCTTCTACATTTTTGTCTTGCTTTTCCCTCCGTTGTACCGAACCGTGATGTCTGAACCGAACCGTGACTTCTGTGTACCGTTCCACCCCTATTAGCTTAGCAAACTCAGCGCTCTTATACTTCCTCACCTTACTTCCTGCTTTGCTCCCGTCAGAACTACAGCGGCCACTAGAGGGCGCTGCCACTACAAACCTAAATATATGTAGGTCAGAATCACAGACAGTGAAAGAACACAGCGACACAGCCCCAGACTTTGACGGAGACCAGTGAAGGATATTAGAAGTCTCTTTCCCGGTGATGGCTGAGCGTTACTGAGCAGCCTCCAACTGAGCTTGAAGACGTAGATGTGACGTGAGCAACCTGTCTGAAAGTTGGAAGTCTTCTGGTAGCTGTGCCAAGAGAAATCTCAATCATTCCCAATCTAGCAGAGACGGAGAGCGTAGGTATATGTAAGGAGATAACATAGACACAGGCTAATTATTGATCACTAAAATGATAGTTAACATTAGTAATTAAACTTAAACAGCTATTGGAAGTCCAAACTGCCTGAGAGCTTCTCCTGTACTATACGGTAATTCCTCTACTATGAGACAGTAAGTCTCGTGGTTATGACCCAATCGTTAGCCTATTTTTATAAAAACGTCTGCTACGGAGCCATAACGTGAGCTACAAGGTAATGGAGCCTTTTATACATTGTCGTGTTTCTTTAGAAATAAACAATGGACAAATAGAGTCTTTAAACTCTTCAGATGTAAAGTTATTCTCTGTCAAAGTGACGTCAGAATGAATGGCAGTCAATGGGATGCTAACGGGAGGTGATGGCTTGGTAGCATCAGAATGACGCCATAGGACCCCTGGTCAGATTAATGCTGGAACATACCACTGAGGGGGGAGTTGGGACATACCACTGAGGGGGGAGTTGGGACATACCACTGATGGGGGAGTTGGGACATACCACTGAGGGGGGAGTTGGGACATACCACTGATGGGGGAGTTGGGACATACCACTGATGGGGGAGTTGGAACATACCACTGAGGGGGGAGTTGGGACATACCACTGATGGGGGAGTTGGGACATACCACTGAGGGGGGAGTTGGGACATACCACTGATGGGGGAGTTGGGACATACCACTGATGGGGGAGTTGGGACATACCACTGATGGGGGAGTTGGGACATACCACTGATGGGGGAGTTGGAACATACCACTGAGGGGGGAGTTGGGACATACCACTGATGGGGGAGTTGGAACATACCACTGAGGGGGGAGTTGGAACATACCACTGAGGGGTGTGTTGGAGCATACCACTGATGGGGGAGTTGGGACATACCACTGAGGGGGGAGTTGGGACATACCACTGATGGGGGAGTTGGGACATACCACTGATGGGGGAGTTGGAACATACCACTGAGGGGGGAGTTGGGACATACCACTGATGGGGGAGTTGGGACATACCACTGAGGGGGGAGTTGGGACATACCACTGATGGGGGAGTTGGGACATACCACTGATGGGGGAGTTGGGACATACCACTGATGGGGGAGTTGGGACATACCACTGATGGGGGAGTTGGAACATACCACTGATGGGGGAGTTTTTCAGAATCAGAAAGGGCTTTATTGCCAAGTACGTTGCACATACGAGGAATTTGTCATGGTGTTGTTGGAGCATGTCACACATACAAACAGGCACGCCTAGCTGGGAGAGCTTCTCCTGAAGCAGAGCCGGGATGATGGTATTGAAGGCAGAGCTGAAGTCCACAAACAGGATCCTGGCGTAGGTTCCTGCAGAGTCCAGGTGCCGGAGGATGTAGTGGAGGGCCAAATTGACTGCATCGTCTACAGACCTATTGGCTCTGTAGGCAAACTGCAGGGGGTCCAGGAGGGGGTCGGTGATGGCTTTGAGGTGTGAAAGCACAAGGCGCTCAAAGGACTTCATAACCACAGAGGTCAGGGCGACGGGTCTGAAGTCATTAAGTCCTGTGGTCCTTGGCTTCTTGGGGACAGGGATTATGGTTGAGGTCTTGAAGCAGGCTGGCACGTGACATGTCTCCAGTGAGGTGTTAAAAATGTCTGTGAACACTGGAGACAGCTGGTCAGCGCAGTGCTTCAAGCTGGATGGGGAGACAGCATCCGGTCCAGCAGCTTTCCTGGGATTCTGTCTCCTGAACAGTCTGTTGACGTCCCTCTCGTGAATGGAGAGAGTCGTCACTGAGGTGGGAGGGGGGGAGGAGGTGGAGGGGACCTTTAAGGAGGGCACTGGTGGGGGGGCCCAGGACCCTGCTGAGGTGGGCGAGGTGGAGGTGATGCACAGTGGCTGTAGCTGTAGGGAGGTGTCGTGGGGGATGGTGTCAGGACTGTCCTTTTGTCTTTCAAATCGACAGTAGAACTCGTTCAGGTCGTTGGCTAGGTGTCGGTCATTGAAGGAGTGGGGGGTTTTAGGCTTGTAGTTGGTGATCTGCCTAAGTCCTTTCCAGACAGTCGCAGAGTCGTTAGCTGAGAACTGGCGTTGGAGCTTCTCAGAGTACCGATGTTTAGCCTCCTTCACTGCCTTGCTAAACTTGTACTTTGACTCTTTAAATCTGTCTTTGTCCCCACTCCTGAACGAGTCTTCCTTAGCCAGCCTTAACCTTCTGAGTTTGGCTGTGAACCAGGGTTTGTCATTGTTGTACCTCACCCTGGTGCTTGATGGAACACAGCAGTCCTCACAGAAGCTGACGTCACAGCCTCTGTGTACTCATCCAGACTGTTGGTAGCAGTCCTGAACACATCCCAGTCAGTACAATCCAAACACGACTGGAGATCCTCCACAGCCTCACTGGTCCACTTCCTTGATGTCCTCGCTACAGGTTTGCAGAGCTTTAATTTCTGCCTGTAGGCGGGGATCAGGTGGACCATGACGTGGTCAGAGTGCCCCAGTGCAGCACGGGGGACGGCGTGATAAGCGTCCCTGACTGTGGTGTAACAGTGATCCAGAATGTTCTCCTCTCTGGTCGGGCATTTAATATGTTGTCTATATTTAGGGAGTTCCTGAGTGAGGTTCCCTTTATTAAAGTCACCAAGGGCAATAACTAGGGAGTCCGGGTTGGTCCGCTCCACACACAGTATCTGGTCGGCAAGCATGCGCTGCGCGTCCTGCACGTTGGCCTGCGGTGAGATGTAAACACCGACCAGAATGAATGAATGGAACTCACGGGGTGAATAAAAAGGCTTACAGTTCATGGTGAAATACTCCAGGTCAGGAGAACAATGCTGCTGGATCACTGTCACGTCGTTGCACCAACCGCTGTTGATGTAGAAACAGATTCCTCCACCTTTAGTTTTGCCGGAGAGGTCCGTGTCTCTGTCTGCTCTGAAAAGCTGGAAGCCTGCCAGCTGCAGCGCAGAGTCCGGTATTAATCCACAGAGCCACGTCTCCGTGAAGCACAAAACAGCAGATGAAGAAAAGTCCCTGTTTCCCCTCAACAGCAGTTGTAATTCCTCCACTTTGTTGGGCAGAGAGCGCACGTTAGAGAGGAATATTCCAGGTAACGGTGTGCGTGATCCTCGCTGGCGGAGACGCACCAGCGCACCGGCCCGTTTCCCTCTCCTCCGGCGTTTTGCTGCGTGAGCAAAGGTGAGCGCACCTTTGACCAGAATGTCTAAAATTTCCAGTGAAGGGAGAAGAAAAGTGGGAAATAAGTCTGATGGTGTTGTTCCCCTGAAGTTCACGAGCTCTTCACTGGTGAATGAGATCCGGGTACCATCGCAAGAAACAAAGTTAAAACACAAAACAAAACAGAGCGCTCCAACACACCGTGTCGCCATGGCGCCGCAGATGGCGCCATCTTTCATCAAGATGGCGCCACTGTCTGGGGAGGACAGTCTCGTTTCTGCCTGTTAAAGGGAAGTGTTGCACCAAATGCAACTTCTGTAATAAGTTTTTGAAAATGTCAATAACCAAAATGCAGGTGTGGGTCAGAGAGTGTGTCTGTGTGTGTGTGTGTGTGTGTGTGTGTGTGTGTGTGTGTGTGTGTGTGTGTGTGTGTGTGTGTGTGTGTGTGTGTGTGTGTGTGTCTCAGTGTGTGTGTGTGTGTGTGTGTGTGTGTGTGTGTGTGTGTGTGTGTGTGTGTGTGTGTGTGTGTGTGTGTGTGTGTGTGTCTCAGTGTGTGTGTGTGTGTGTGTGTGTGTGTGTGTGTCTCAGTGTGTGTGTGTGTGTGTGTCTGTGTGTGTGTGTGTGTGTGTGTATCTGTGTGTGTGTGTGTGTGTGTGTGTGTGTGTCTCAGTGTGTGTGTGTATGTGTGTGTGTGTGTTTGTCTTGTTAGTGGGTGGAGTGCAGCTTTCTTCTGTTTGTGTTCTCATTAGTTTAATCCTGTGTTTACCTGCTAACTCTATGTGTGTGTGTGTGTGTCTCTCTGTGTGTGTGTGTGTGTGTGTGTGTGTGTGTGTGTGTGTGTGTGTGTGTCTGCAGGTGTGTGGTCGTCCTGTTGAATCCCCGGAAGAACAAACAGCATCACATCTTCAACAGCTCCAGGTAAAACAGTCCTAAAGTTGTATTAATATTCATTAGAACTTTATTAATGAGTGATGGAGAGTGACGGCGAAGGATCAACTGTTGATCTCACCACACGTGTGACGTCTGACAGCCAATCAGAAGTGTGTCTCTCTCTCTCTCTCTCTCTCTCTCTCTCTCTCTCTCTCTCTCTCTCTCTCTCTCTCTCTCTCTCTCTCTCTCTCTCTGTTGTTCAGGAAGGCGATCACCACGCTGGCGTTTTCTCCAGACGGGAAATATGTGGTCACAGGAGAGGTGAGTCTCTGGGACTCT
>NC_050190.1:26757620-26785120 GCF_008315115.2 Sander lucioperca | reverse complement strand
TATATATATTTATAATATTTCTGATTATGGCATAGCTTTCTCCCCACCCAAATAGGATGATAAGGTAATGGATAAAAAAAAAAAATAAAATTGCTTGATCAAGGGTCCGGCCCGGGGATGTGGCGGAAAATAACGGCCCGAGCCCGACCCGAGGTCCGGTTGGGCTAGGCTCGGGCTCGGGCTCGGGCCGAGAATCTAAACTCTACTGTGTACCCTACACAATGTTGCATGTAGCCTACTGCACGTCTGATGTAAACACCGGACGCAGACGTGACGTGCATTCAAATATTGGCGCATGTATGACGTAAATTTGCGCTGAGCCCGGCGGCGAGCACAATAAATATAGTTGGGAATAGGACAACCTAGCGGCGAGCGCAGCGCATGCCGCGCACAATGTGAACGGCCCCGTAGTGGTCTCATGTTGTGTGTCGGGAAAAGTGCACCAAGTGTTGGTGAAGTACTATAAATGATCTAAAAATCAAATGTAATGCGTGGCTGTTTATGTAGTTCTGGTAAGTCAGAGCGTTTGAGCGTGTCAGTGCAGTGTGATGGTGAGACCACTTTGGGAGATGACTGTGGATCCTGAGAGCTCCATTGTATAGTCGTGCTATTGGTTCAGTCATTTCCTCAGTGGTGAGAGACCACATTGGAAGACAGAAGGACATTTGTTTTGAGTCTTTATTTGAAAGTGCTGCTTTTCATGCTGCTGTCTCGGCCAGGACTCTGAATCTCAGTGGGACTATTATTTATAATTTAAAATAAAGAAATACTCCTTTTAACCTTAACTTGTTACCGTTAACCAATGAACCGTCCCAGACTGCGTAACTGGTTACCTGTTGGTGTGAATATTCCCTGGCGAGCGTTTAGTATTTTGGTTTTGTTGATCCTGAACACTCCCAGTGTGTTTCTGGGGACTGGATGTTCATGTGAGACTCAGGCTGCTTCTGACACACACACACACACACACACACACACACACACACACACACACACACACACACACACAGACAGAGAGACACACAGACAGAGAGACACACAGACACACACAGACAGGCAGACAGACGCATGCATGCACACACAGACAGACACACACACACAGACAGGCAGACAGAGACACACACACACAAAGCAGGGCAGTAAACCTCTCAGTGGGTCTCATTTGTTGATTGTAAAACCAGCAAACTCGACAATCCTGTAGACCAGGAAACAGCAACACAGAGAGAGAGGAATGCTGATTAAACACACCCACACACACACACACACACACACACACACACACACACACACACACTTGCTGTCGTGTGGTTCAAAGTGCTGAGTGAGAAGATGCCGGTTCAGCGGTCTGGACGAACACACACAGTTAATTGAAAGACTAGAACTAGATGTCCTTTAACGTCTCTCCTCAACGTCTTTATGTCTTTAAAAACTTCTCTGAAGGAACACATGAATCCAACCTGTTCAGAAAATATGGAAATACATCCGTGTTATCAGGTTGAGGTAGATCCATCGCTGGCAAAGAAGAGAAATGACATATATATATATATATATATATATATATATATATATATACATAGAGCAGTGTTAGCAGCTCCGTATGTTCTAATTCTCTCTGTCTCTCTCTCTCTGCCTGTCTGTCTCTCTGTCTGTCTTTCTGCTTGTCTGTCTCTCTCTCTCTGCCTGTCTGTCTGCCTGTCTCTCTGTCTGTCTGCCTGCCTGTCTGCCATGTCTGTCTCTCTCTCTCTGTCTGTCTGTCTGTCTGTCTCTCTGCCTGTTTGTCTGACTCTCTGCCTGCCTGTCTGTCTGTCTCTCTGCCTGTCTGTCTGTCTGCCTGCCTGTCTGTCTGCCTGTCTCTCTGTCTGCCGGCCTGCCTGTCTGCCATGTCTGTCTCTCTCTCTCTGTCTGTCTGTCTGTCTGTCTCTCTGCCTGTTTGTCTGACTCTCTGCCTGCCTGTCTGTCTGTCTCTCTGTCTGCCTGTCTGTCTGTCTGCCTGCCTGCCTGTCTGTCTGCCTGTCTGTCTGTCTCTCTGCCTGTCTGTCTGACTCTCTGCCTGCCTAACTCTCTGCCTGCCTGCCTGTCTGTCTGTCTGTCTGCCTGCCTGTCTCTCTGTCTGTCTGTCTGCCTGTCTGTCTGACTCTGCCTGTCTGCCTGTCTGTCTGCCTGTCTGTCTCTCAGGTCTCCAGTTATTAGCCACAGCCAGTCGGGACCGTCTGATCCACGTCCTGGACGCCGGCCGAGAGTACAGTCTGGTCCAGACTCTGGACGAACACTCGTCCTCCATCACCGCCGTCCGATTCGCCGGTCAGTCCCGCTGACCTCTGACCTCATCATCTTAACGTTGTATACACTCTGCTGCTGTTTGTCCTCTCTGACATCACCTTCTTCTTCCTGTCTCTCAGCCAATGAGGGCAAAGTGAGAATGATCAGCTGTGGGGCCGATAAGAGCGTTTACTTCCGCACCGCTCAGCAGGTGAGAGCAACACCTGAGTGATGTCACAGTGATGTCACAGTCTCTGTCCATGCCTCTAGTCAGGGGGAAAGTAACTAAGTACTTCTGTACTTTCTTTTGTTTAATGGAGTTGTACTTTGCTTGAGTATTTATACTTTTACTACAATCTTAAAAGGAAATATTGTACTTTTTTACTGCAATTCATTAGTGTGGAAGCTGTGAAATGATTTGTGATTTACATTTCCTTAAATACGTAAGAAATTGTACAGAGTTTGGTTGGTTGGTGGCCTCTCAGGAGGACAGGTTTAGATTTTAGGAGAAAGATCTCCCAAAAAACCAGAGGGGGAAAGTATCTAAGACATCACTACGTCTTCTTAGTTTAGTTACAGTGGTGCTCATAAGTTTATGATAATAAAGTTGACTAAAAAGAGGAATAAAAAAAACATCTTTTGGAAATTGATCTTAATGCCTTAATTAAAAAAAAATTGTAAAAATCCAACCTTTAAGGACACCAATTTTCTTTGTGAATGAATAATGTATCGTAAATAAATAAATGTTCTTCCTTAAAATACAGGGGGCATAAGTCAGTACACCCCTATGTTAAATTCCCATAGAGGCAGGCAGACTTTTATTTTGAAAGGCCAGTTATTTCATGGATCCAGGATACTATGCATCCTGATAAAGTTCCCTTGGTCCCCACATCATCACATACCCTTCACCATACCCCCACATCATCACATACCCTTCACCATACCCCACATCATCACATACCCTTCACCATACCTAGAGATTGGCATGGGGTACTTTCCATAAAATCATCTCTCAATGCAAATCAAACCAGCTATTAGGCTCTATCATTTTACTCGGGCCGGCTCGGGTTGCGCGGTAAATGAGCGGTCAGGTGATGCGTTTCGATTAGCGTGTAAATGGATGCTGAGGAGGTGAAACGGAGGCTGGCCTCTGGAGGACTTATTTTATTTCTTTGTTCCAACTTCCAAGTGGCCTAATAGCTTCCGTTAGTCATGAATACATGATGTTAACAAAATGTATAAATGACTCATTCTTGATAAAAGTCAAAAGAGCTGATGTGTGCGTGCGGTGAGGTCTCTTTGTTCTTTCTCTCCCTTTTACGCCGAGTGGTGCCCGCGCTATCCTCCAACATGCACTGTAATCACGGCTGGTAGACGGCCTGTGGGACAGTCGGGCTGTAAACGGGTTCAGGCTTTTAAAAAGCTGTCGATCAAAATGTACTTGTCGGGCTCGGTCCTTTTCGGGCCGAACTTTTAAAGCCCGATTACAGCTCTACAGCTGTGGTGGCCGGCTGTGCTTAATTTGTAAAGTGGGAGGTCCCGGAGCGAATAAAAAAAATCATCTTTTGGAAATTGATCTTAATGCCTTAATTAAAAAAAAAATTGTAAAAATCCAACCTTTAAGGACACCAATTTTCTTTGTGAATGAATAATGTATCGTAAATAAATAAATGTTCTTCCTTAAAATACAGGGGGCATAAGTCAGTACACCCCTATGTTAAATTCCCATAGAGGCCAGTTATTTCATGGATTTATTAAAAATTAAATCGTGAACAGGGTGAATCGAGATCGCGATTTTATAACGATTAATCGTGCAGGCCTACCCAGCAGGAAACAGATGAACAAACGTCTTCCTGTCTGTCCAGATGGAGGACGGGCTGGAGTTCACTCGGACGCATCACGTGGTCAGGAAGACCACGCTGTACGACATGGACGTGGAGCCGACCCGCAAGTACGCAGCGGTGGGCTGTCAGGACCGCAGCATCAGGTACGACCAGTCTAAGGCAGGATTATTACCCAGCAGGCACCAGGAGGATCAGCTGGATTAGGATTAACTGACATCATCCTGTCTTCTTCCTCCTCTCTCCCCTCTCTTCTGTTTATTATTTTAGTTTCCCTCTTTTCATTCACTCATTCACATTCATTCTCTCCTTACCTTTCTTTATTGTTTCTGTGTTCATTTATTCTAGTTCCGGATATGAGGAGTTGATCTGTTATTTCATTCTTTCCTTTATTTCGGATCCCCCGTTAGCAGCTAACGATGTAGCAGCTAACGATGTAGCAGCTAACGATAGCAGCCACAACATCGACCACAACATCTACACAAGCATCCCAAATATACCCAGTATGAACTCTCTGTGGTTTCCAGTCTGCTCTGGGGGCTCAGGCTGCCACCTGCTGGCCACAGCGGGAACAGCACAGTACTTTCTCATAGTACTAATACTTTCTCATAGTACTAATAGTACTAATACTTTCTGATCGTACTAGTGCACTATTGCCCTCATTCAATGGTTAATGTAATGCATTTATATAGTGACACACACACACACACACACACAGACACACACACACACACACACACACACACAGATTCACACACAGACACACAAACACAGACACACACACACACACACACACACACACACACATACATACTGACATACAAAGACACACACACACACACACACACAGATTCACACACACACACACACACACACACACACACAGACACACAGACACACACAGAGTTAGATTATATATGATAATCATCTGTCGTCCCACAGTCCCACAAAACATCGAAATGATATAACATTATGAAACAGACAAACAATCCCTTTAATTCTGATTAATTGATTAATTGATTAATTGATTTTATTTGACCACTTAAATATTAAAATATGAAACAGTACTCTGTGTCATACATTAAAATACATAAATAATTAAGGGATGACACAACAAAGTCCAAAGACTTATTTCCATTCTTTGTTCTGTCAGAACCTTTTAGTCTGACCTCTGTGTCCTGACTCTTCCTGCAGGATTTTTAACATCAGTAACGGGAAGCAGAAGAAGATGTATAAAGGCTCTCAGGGCGAGGACGGGACTCTCATTAAGGTCGGTCACTCCATCCAAACAGAAAGGGTTTCCATGGCGCTGTTTCCAGGGTAACGGCGGTTGAGGTTAGAAGAGATTGTCACTACCCGATGTGAGTCGAGAGCAGATGTGAGTCGCGCATGTGTCACTTTGCGACAAGTAGCCTCCAAGATGCTAACGAGAGACTTCTGTAATGTCTGAAGTAGTCTACAAGATGCTAACGAGAGACTAATGTAATGTCTGAAGTAGCTACAAGATGCTAACGAGAGACTTCTGTAATGTCTGAAGTAGCCTCCAAGATGCTAACGAGAGACTTCTGTAATGTCTGAAGTAGCCTCCAAGATGCTAACGAGAGACTTCTGTAATGTCTGAAGTAGTCTACAAGATGCTAACGAGAGACTTCTGTAATGTCTGAAGTAGCTACAAGATGCTAACGAGAGACTTCTGTAATGTCTGAAGTAGCCTACAAGATGCTAACGAGAGACTTCTGTAATGTCTGAAGTAGTCTACAAGATGCTAACGAGAGACTAATGTAATGTCTGAAGTAGTCTACAAGATGCTAACGAGAGACTTCTGTAATGTCTGAAGTAGCCTCCAAGATGCTAACGAGAGACTTCTGTAATGTCTGAAGTAGCTACAAGATGCTAACGAGAGACTTCTGTAATGTCTGAAGTAGCCTACAAGATGCTAACGAGAGACTTCTGTAATGTCTGAAGTAGTCTACAAGATGCTAACGAGAGACTTCTGTAATGTCTGAAGTAGCCTACAAGATGCTAACGAGAGACTTCTGTAATGTCTGAAGTAGCCTCCAAGATGCTAACGAGAGACTTCTGTAATGTGTGAAGTAGCCTCCAAGATGCTAACGAGAGACTTCTGTAATGTCTGAAGTAGTCTACAAGATGCTAACGAGAGACTAATGTAATGTCTGAAGTAGCTACAAGATGCTAACGAGAGACTTCTGTAATGTCTGAAGTAGCCTCCAAGATGCTAACGAGAGACTTCTGTAATGTCTGAAGTAGCTACAAGATGCTAACGAGAGACTTCTGTAATGTCTGAAGTAGCCTACAAGATGCTAACGAGAGACTTCTGTAATGTCTGAAGTAGCTACAAGATGCTAACGAGAGACTTCTGTAATGTCTGAAGTAGCCTCCAAGATGCTAACGAGAGACTTCTGTAATGTCTGAAGTAGCCTCCAAGATGCTAACGAGAGACTTCTGTAATGTCTGAAGTAGCCTCCAAGATGCTAACGAGAGACTTCTGTAATGTCTGAAGTAGTCTACAAGATGCTAACGAGAGACTAATGTAATGTCTGAAGTAGTCTACAAGATGCTAACGAGAGACTTCTGTAATGTCTGAAGTAGCCTACAAGATGCTAACGAGAGACTAATGTAATGTCTGAAGTAGTCTACAAGATGCTAACGAGAGACTTCTGTAATGTCTGAAGTAGTCTACAAGATGCTAACGAGAGACTTCTGTAATGTCTGAAGTAGCTACAAGATGCTAACGAGAGACTTCTGTAATGTCTGAAGTAGCCTACAAGATGCTAACGAGAGACTTCTGTAATGTCTGAAGTAGTCTACAAGATGCTAACGAGAGACTAATGTAATGTCTGAAGTAGTCTACAAGATGCTAACGAGAGACTTCTGTAATGTCTGAAGTAGCCTCCAAGATGCTAACGAGAGACTTCTGTAATGTCTGAAGTAGTCTACAAGATGCTAACGAGAGACTAATGTAATGTCTGAAGTAGCTACAAGATGCTAACGAGAGACTTCTGTAATGTCTGAAGTAGCCTCCAAGATGCTAACGAGAGACTTCTGTAATGTCTGAAGTAGCTACAAGATGCTAACGAGAGACTTCTGTAATGTCTGAAGTAGCCTACAAGATGCTAACGAGAGACTTCTGTAATGTCTGAAGTAGCTACAAGATGCTAACGAGAGACTTCTGTAATGTCTGAAGTAGCCTCCAAGATGCTAACGAGAGACTTCTGTAATGTCTGAAGTAGCCTCCAAGATGCTAACGAGAGACTTCTGTAATGTCTGAAGTAGCCTCCAAGATGCTAACGAGAGACTTCTGTAATGTCTGAAGTAGTCTACAAGATGCTAACGAGAGACTAATGTAATGTCTGAAGTAGTCTACAAGATGCTAACGAGAGACTTCTGTAATGTCTGAAGTAGTCTACAAGATGCTAACGAGAGACTTCTGTAATGTCTGAAGTAGCTACAAGATGCTAACGAGAGACTTCTGTAATGTCTGAAGTAGCCTACAAGATGCTAACGAGAGACTTCTGTAATGTCTGAAGTAGCCTACAAGATGCTAACGAGAGACTTCTGTAATGTCTGAAGTAGCCTCCAAGATGCTAACGAGAGACTTCTGTAATGTCAATCCAGTAAAAATGGACCTACATAACGAAGTTAGTTCACTGCTGGCTACGAGTTAGCAATCAGACACAACAAAGGCTGTCAGTTGAATGGCGTTTTGAGCTAACTTTAGCATTTAAACAATCATAGATAGCTACAACGTTTTTGAAATGATTTCCATCTTCTGTTATTGTTTGTAATAAGAAAAGTTTATTATTTTATGGATTTCACAAATTTCAGTATGCACGTTATTGCCGTAAACAGTTTAAATCTGAGCTCGACTCACATCGGGCAGTGACAGAGATGCAGCGACGGCGACGACAGTTAAGTTTAGGAAAAAGATGGTGGTTTGGATTCAAACACTCCTGAGAAACGTTGACGTGTTTACTGGGTGAAAGTATTCAAATAATATCATTGTATTAACCCTCACGTTGTCTTTTTGATTTTCTAGGTCCAAATTTAAACTTTTTTTTTTCTAACGTTAGACACTTTAATCCAAGTTTTTCTTCTCACTTTTTTTGACGTTTTTGTAGGGGCGTCTTCGGTCCGTGTAACACTCATCAGTTCAGTTTTCTAAGCACAAACAGACATTTGGAAAAACAGAAAAATGGGTTCCAATATCCAATTTTTCATTTTTTTTTCACCTTGACAAATTAAAAAATTGGATCTTTAAACTGTTTTTCCAATTTTCTGTTTTTATTCAGAGGATCAGAAATTTAGAAAATTACAAAATTGCGTCTGAGCTCCAATTATTAAATACTGCGATGGTATTCTCTCCCTCTACTTTGTGGAATATGAAGGTCATTAACTGCATATGGACCAAAAAAACCTAAAAACTGACAGACTTTGGGGTCAGAGGTGCAACTGATGGTTTCTAGTGGGGGGGCGGAACGAGGGAGAGAATACCATTACAGTATTTAATAATTGGAGCTCAGACGCAATTTTGTAATTTTCTAAATTTCTGATCCTCTGAATAAAAACAGAAAATTGGAAAAACAGTTTAAAGATCCAATTTTTTAATTTGTCAAGGTTGAGAAAAATTAAAAATTGGATATTTGAACCCATTTTTCTGTTTTTCCAAATGTCTGTTTGTGTTACATGGTGTTCCTCCATGTTTTTGAAGATTTTTCCAAATAGTTTTTGCTCCCGATGCATTTAACCCTCATGATGTCTTCTCGTCGACCGAGCAACTTTTTGTTTTTTGGGGTCAAAATTTAAAATAAAATTTTTCCCCCCCAACTTTTTCAACATTTTTGTCACTTTTTTCAACGTTATTTTATATTAAAAAAAAAAAATTCTTCAAATGCTCTAAAATTGAATAAAACACCAGTAGGAGTTAGATTTTTAAGTGGCATGTTCTTCACCGTAAGACGTAAAATATAACTTATAACATTAGATTTCGTGAAAATATACGTGGCACTTTCTAAAGCCACGTAGTAGTAGTTTATTTTGAACATTTATATATATATATACATATATAAAATTAAAATGACAGATAAATAAGGAAATGTACTTCTCAGCACAATCTACCAAAATTATTATAAGTACTTCAAATAAGAACTTCCCATGTTCACGTCACGTGGCGTGTTATCGCCAGGCTACGTGACGGGGTTAGGAAAACAACAAACGTGAAAAGGAAATATCAATCACGGGGGACTCGAACCCCCGGTCTGCTGGGTGAAAGTACTGTGTTTGACCCATCCACCCCCCGACCAACATACCTAAACGGATTTTCGCCCTTTCATACTACTCGCTACGGCGTCAATTCACACGCAATCGTAACTGGCATACGGTTGTACCGGAAGTACATGCCACTTAAAAATCTAACTCCTCTAAAACACCCAAATTCAAGTAGTGAGCTTATCATTTATTCATTTATTTTACTTGTGAAGGGTAATAGTTGTACAGAACCATCCACGTTATTTTTGTTAAAAATTTGGTTGAAAGAAAACCAAAATTTCTGATATAGAAACTTTTTGAAAATGGGTCAGATTTTGCGTAATTTAGCGTAACTTGGGGGCGCAGCTGTTTGCCTTGTAGCCCGGCCGGTAGCGGCAGGTAAAGATGACATCATCCTCCTCGCTCTGACCCCTCTCCAGGTGCAGATCGACCCGTCCGGGCTCTACATCGCCACTTCCTGTTCGGATAAGAACATCAGCATCTTTGACTTCTACTCCGGAGAGTGTGTGGCCACCATGTTCGGACACTCAGGTCAGTCAGTCACTGCAGTTATGAATGGATGTGTAGGAATGCAAGTATTTATAAATATGACATTTTGTATGTGTGTATGCCATTTTTTTTATGACTTTTTCGACATACTATACTATGACTTTTTTTGACTTTTTTTCGACATACTATACTATGACTTTTTATGACTTTTTTCGACATACTATACTATGACTTTTTTCAACTTTTTACAAAATACTATACTATGACTTTTCTCGACATACTATACTATGACTTTTTTTGTTACTTTTTTCGACATACTGTACTATGACTTTTTTTTCGCCTTTATTCGACATACTATACTATGACTTTTTTCGACATGCTATACTAAAGCAGCATGGTGGCCCAATGGTTAGCACTGTGACCTCACAGCCAGAAGGTTGTTGGTTCTAATCCAGGGTGTTCAGGGCATTTCTTTGAGGAGTTTGTATGTTCTCCCCATGATTGCGTGGGTTTGCTCCACCATCAATAAACCATATTATGACTATTTTGTGACTTTTTTCGAGATACGACTGACTTTATTCGACATGCTATACTATGACTTTTTTTCGACATACTATACTATGACTTTTTTGTTACTTTTTTCGACATGCTATACTATGACTTTTTATTTCATACTATACTAACAAAGAAGGAATGCAACACAGCAACAATGTTTTTTGGAATATTTTATTTACAGAACACAAAACACATGTCACAACTTTTTTTGACATACTATACTATGACTTTTTTCAACTTTTTACAAAATACTATACTATGACTTTTTTCGACATACTATACTATGACTGTTTTCGACATACTATACTATGACTTTTTTGTTACTTTTTTCGACATACTATACTATGACTTTTTTCAACTTTTTACAAAATACTATACTATGACTTTTTTCGACATACTATACTATGACTTTTTTGTTACTTTTTTCGACATACTATACTATGACTTTTTTCAACTTTTTACAAAATACTATACTATGACTTTTTTCGACATACTATACTATGACTTTTTTGTTACTTTTTTCGACATACTATACTAAAGCAGCATGGTGGCCCAATGGTTAGCACTGTGACCTCACAGCCAGAAGGTTGTTGGTTCTAATCCAGGGTGTTCAGGGCATTTCTTTGAGGAGTTTGTATGTTCTCCCCATGATTGCGTCGGTTTGCTCCACCATCAAAAAACTATATTATGACTATTTTGTGACTTTTTTCGAGATACGACTGACTTTATTCGACATGCTATACTATGACTTTTTTTCGACATACTATACTATGACTGTTTTCGACATACTATACTATGACTTTTTTGTTACTTTTTTCGACATGCTATACTATGACTTTTTATTTCATACTATACTAACAAAGAAGGAATGCAACACAGCAACAATGTTTTTTGGAATATTTTATTTACAGAACACAAAACACATGTCACAACTTTTTTTGACATACTATACTATGACTTTTTTTTTTACTTTTTTCGACATACTATACTATGACTTTTTTCAACTTTTTACAAAATACTATACTATGACTTTTTTTTTATGACTTTTTTCGACATACTATACTATGACTTTTTTGTTACTTTTTTCGACATACTATACTATGACTTTTTTGTTACTTTTTTCGACATACTATACTATGACTTTTTTGTTACTTTTTTCGACATACTATACTATGACTTTTTTCGACATACTATACTATGACTTTTTTGTTACTTTTTTCGACATACTATGCTATGATTTTTTTATGACTTTTTTCGACATACTATACTATGACTGTTTTCGACATACTATACTATGACTTTTTTGTTACTTTTTTCGACATACTATGCTATGATTTTTTTATGACTTTTTTCGACATACTATACTATGACTGTTTTCGACATACTATACTATGACTTTTTTGTTACTTTTTTCGACATACTATGCTATGATTTTTTTATGACTTTTTTCGACATGCTATACTAAAGCAGCATGGTGGCCCAATGGTTAGCACTGTGACCTCACAGCCAGAAGGTTGTTGGTTCTAATCCAGGGTGTTCAGGGCATTTCTTTGAGGAGTTTGTATGTTCTCCCCATGATTGCGTGGGTTTGCTCCACCATCAAAAAACCATATTATGACTATTTTGTGACTTTTTTCGAGATACGACTGACTTTATTCGACATGCTATACTATGACTTTTTTTCGACATACTATACTATGACTTTTTTGTTACTTTTTTCGACATGCTATACTATGACTTTTTATTTCATACTATACTAACAAAGAAGGAATGCAACACAGCAACAATGTTTTTTGGAATATTTTATTTACAGAACACAAAACACATGTCACAACTTTTTTTGACATACTATACTATGACTTTTTTCAACTTTTTACAAAATACTATACTATGACTTTTTTCGACATACTATACTATGACTGTTTTCGACATACTATACTATGACTTTTTTGTTACTTTTTTCGACATACTATACTATGACTTTTTTCAACTTTTTACAAAATACTATACTATGACTTTTTTCGACATACTATACTATGACTTTTTTCGACATACTATACTATGACTTTTTTGTTACTTTTTTCGACATACTATACTATGACTTTTTTCAACTTTTTACAAAATACTATACTATGACTTTTTTTCGACATACTATACTATGACTTTTTGTTACTTTTTTCGACATGCTATACTATGACTGTTTTCGACATACTATACTATGACTTTTTTGTTACTTTTTTCGACATGCTATACTATGACTTTTTATTTCATACTATACTAACAAAGAAGGAATGCAACACAGCAACAATGTTTTTTGGAATATTTTATTTACAGAACACAAAACACATGTCACAACTTTTTTTGACATACTATACTATGACTTTTTTTTTTACTTTTTTCGACATACTATACTATGACTTTTTTCAACTTTTTACAAAATACTATACTATGACTTTTTTTTTATGACTTTTTTCGACATACTATACTATGACTGTTTTCGACATACTATACTATGACTTTTTTGTTACTTTTTTCGACATACTATACTATAACTTTTTTCGACATACTATACTATGACTTTTTATTACTTTTTTCGACATACTATACTATGACTTTTTATGACTTTTTTCGACATACTATACTAAAGCAGCATGGTGGCCCAATGGTTAGCACTGTGACCTCACAGCCAGAAGGTTGTTGGTTCTAATCCAGGGTGTTCAGGGCATTTCTTTGAGGAGTTTGTATGTTCTCCCCATGATTGCGTGGGTTTGCTCTATACTATGACTTTTTCATGACTTTTTTCGACATACTATACTATGACTTTTGTTTTACTTTTTTCGACATACTATACTATGACTTTTGTTTTACTGTTTTCGATATACTATACTATGTCTTTTTTGTTACTTTTTTCGACATACTATACTATGACTTTTTTGTTACTTTTTTCGACATACTATACTATGACTTTTTTGTTACTTTTTTCGACATACTATACTATGTCTTTTGTTTTACTGTTTTCGATATACTATACTATGACTTTTTTCAACTTTCTACAAAATACTATACTATGACTTTTTTCGACTTTTTTTTGACAAACTATACTATGACTTTTTATGACTTTGTTCAACATACTATACTATGACTTTTTCTCAAATTTTTTTCGACATACTATACTATGACTTTTTTTTTAGGACTTTTTTCGACATACTATAGTATGACTTTTTTGTTACTTTTTTCGACGTACTATACTATGACTTTTTATGACTTTTTTCGACATACTATGCTAAAGCACCACCATCAAAAAACCATATTATGACTATTTTGTGACTTTTTTCGAGATACGACTGACTTTTTTCGACTTTTTTTGACATGCTATACTATGACTTTTTATTTCATACTATACTAACAAAGAAGGAATGCAACACAGCAACAATGTTTTTTGGAATATTTTATTTACAGAACACAAAACACATGTCACAACTTTTTTCGACATACTATACTATGACTTTTTCGATTTTTTTTCGATATACTATACTATGACTTTTTTATGACTTTTGTCGACATACTATACTATGACTTTTTAATGACTTTTTTCAACATACTATACTATGACTTTTGGTTTACTTTTTTCGACATACTATACTATGACTTTTTAATGACTTTTTTCAACATACTATACTATGACTTTTGGTTTACTTTTTTCGACATACTATGCTATGACGTTTTTATGACTTTTTTCGACATGCTATACTAAAGCAGCATGGTGGCCCAATGGTTAGCACTGTGACCTCACAGCCAGAAGGTTGTTGGTTCTAATCCAGGGTGTTCAGGGCATTTCTTTGAGGAGTTTGTATGTTCTCCCCATGATTGCGTGGGTTTGCTCCACCATCAAAAAACTATATTATGACTATTTTGTGACTTTTTTCAAGATACGACTGACTTTTTTCGACTTTTTTTGACATACTATACTATGACTTTTTAATGACTTTTTTCGACATACTATACTATGACTTTTTTCAACTTTTTACAAAATACTATACTATGACTTTTTGTTACTTTTTTCGACATACTATACTATGACTTTTTTGTTACTTTTTTCGACATACTATACTATGACTTTTGTTTTACTTTTTTCAACATACTATGCTATGATTTTTTTATGACTTTTCTCGACATACTATACTATGACTTTTTTGTTACTTTTTTCGACATACTATACTATGACTTTTTTCGACATGCTATACTAAAGCAGCATGGTGGCCCAATGGTTAGCACTGTGACCTCACAGCCAGAAGGTTGTTGGTTCTAATCCAGGGTGTTCAGGGCATTTCTTTGAGGAGTTTGTATGTTCTCCCCATGATTGCGTGGGTTTGCTCCACCATCAAAAAACTATATTGTGACTTTTTTTCGAGATACGACTGACTTTATTCGACATGCTATACTATGACTTTTTGTTACTTTTTTCGACATACTATACTATGACTGTTTTCAACTTTTTACAAAATACTATACTATGACTTTTTTGTGACTTTTCAACATACTATATTATAACTTTTTTCGACATACTATACTATGACTTTTTTCGACTTTTTTTTTACAAACTATACTATGACTTTTTATGACTTTGTTCAACATACTATACTATGACTTTTTTGACTTTTTTCAACACACTATACTATGACTTTTTTCGATTTTTTTTCGATATACTATACTATGACTATTTATGACTTTTCTCGACAGGCTATACTATGACTTTTTTCAACTTTTTACAAAATACTATACTATGACTTTTTCTCGAGTTTTTTTCGACATACTATACTATGACTTTTTTAGACTTTTTTTCAACATACTATACTATGACTTTTTTTCGACACACTATACTATTTCTTTTTTCTAAACCAAGTTTAGTGCCTTGAAGGCATCTCCAGCCTGTCCTGAGAAAAACACTCATCAGTGAATGAAATAATGTGTGTGATTGGTTTAGACTGTGAGTAATGGATGTTTAACTAGACTGTGAGTAATGGATGTTTAACTAGACTGTGAGTAATGGATGTTTAACTAGACTGTCTGTCTGTGTCTCTCAGAGATAGTAACAGGTCTGAAGTTCAGCAGTGACTGCAGACACCTGTTCACCGTGTCTGGAGACAGGTACGTCTCTCTCATGCAGCTCACATCCAAACACTCTAAACATTTGTTAAAAGTCACAGAGACTGGACGTACTCCGGTGGTAACTCAGTCCACACCCACAGCACATGCAGAAACCTTAAAAACAGCCACAATATCAGTCAAAAAAACAACGCAAACCTTGAAAAATAATGGACGAAATCATTTTACAACACTACAAAAACCTGAAAAAATGTGACAATATCATTTTAAAAAGCTGAAACCTGAAAAAAAGCACCTCTCTCACAGAGCTCACATCCAAACGTTCAGAACATTTCTTAAACGTAACGTACAAAAACCAGTACATGCAAAAACCTTGTGTGTGTGTGTGTCTGTGTGTGTGTGTGTGTGTGTGTGTGTGTGTCTGTGTGTGTGTGTGTGTGTGTGTCTGTGTGTGTGTGTGTGTGTGTGTGTGTGTGTGTTGCAGCTGTATCTTCGTGTGGCGTCTCAGTCCCGAGTTGACCATCAGGATGAGGCAGCGACTCGCTGACCTCCGACCTCCCAGCAGCACTCAGACTTCCCAGAATGCACCTCAGCAAAAAGTGTTGACCCTCAGGTAAATGACATCATACTACACTCTGACTGAGTCAGTGTTCATCCACACATCAAACCTGTTAGAAGAAGAACTTTGTTACAACTTTTTGAGTATGTGTGTGTGTGTGTGTGTGTGTGTGTGTGTGTGTGTGTGTGTGTGTGTGTGTGTGTGTGTGTGTGTGTGTTGCAGCAGGGAGGCTGTGTCTCCTCGTGTTGTCACAATGTCGTCAGACAGCGACAAGGAGGAGGAAGAGGAGGAAGAGGAGGAGCAGCACAGCAGTCCTTATATGGTCGCAGCAGGAAGTCTGGAGGAGGAGACAGGTATCAAAAGTTAAACCACTCATACAGAATGGCTCCTTTCACAGTGTAGGAGCATTTTATTGGGATACTTTGTGTATTAGTAGAAGTACAGTACAAGTATGTCACAATTAAACTTAAGTACAGTACTTGAATAAATGTACTTGTATTGTAGTTAATTTTATTCTAGAATGCACACCAATGTAGGCTTGTATGGTCACTAAAATATGGCAAGAAGGTGTTTTTGGTAGGATTATACTTTGGCGATTTTAAAAACTTTCCTTCTTAAACTTCCAAAGTTTGTTTTTGTTTGCATTTGACGCACTTTTTCGGATAAAATGTCCAGACTTCAGTTGTTTCAATAAGTAATAGAAATACATTTTGTCTTGTTTTGTGTTGTTTTTTTTGCAGAAATGTCTGATGAGAAGTTGGACTCTCAGCGCTGCAGAGAAGGCAAGGAGGTCAGTGGATGTGAAACCCCCATCACCAAACCCACCAGACTCCATGTAAATAATCAGTACTTTTAGCGTGTATAGAGCCAGCATATCTCCACCAGACTCCATGTAAATAATCAGGACTTTTAGCGTGTATAGAGCCAGCATATCTCCACATGTAAATGGGTGAATTAAGGGTTTATTTCAACCAAACCAGAGTGGTGATTGTTGGAACAGTGGAAAGATGAACCAAGACGGCTTTTGGTAGTTTTATTTAGTTTCTGTCCACTTTGAATGAAGTGTGTTTTACGATGATAAAAGTTCTGATTATTTACATGGAGTCTGGTGGGTTTGGTGATGGTGATTTCGGGGCTGTTTCATGTTAAACTAAAAGGATCTTACTCTTTAACTAAAAGGTCTGTCTCTGTAGGGATCCATCCCATAATGTTGTCAGACACTTAGAATAATAATCTGAGTCTGTCAGCATCAACAACAGAACTTTTAGTGACTCTAACTGCTGCTGAACATTAGTCCTGTAGGGATACATTACAGCTTGGTTCTGGTTTAATACTGGACCAGTTTCAGACATTGTTGTTCCATCAGACACACAAACATGGAGACATAGGTTAAAAAAATACAGAAGTTACCCTTTAATGTGAATGATAACGACATTGTTTCAGTAGAGGCATGTACTGTACCTCATTGTTTGTTTGTGATGCTCAGGAGGCGTCAGGAGGGCGACTCCCTCGCCGGCGCTGGTCCAGGAGGATGGGCGGGGACAGCGTTCTGATGGTGAAGTCCATGTTGGACCTCAGGCTGCTCGAGTCCTACTGCCCTGACAGACAGGAGGAGCAGCAGGCGGAGCAAGAAGGGGTCAGAACACACAAAATACACACTAGAGGGTGACAATTTCACTGTCGGTAACGTGTTCGGGACGGATAGAGCGTAGAAATTAACGGGAGCGGGACGGAGCCGGAGAGAGACACACACACACACACACACACACACACACAGACACACACAGACACACAGACATACACACACAGACACACACAGACACACAGACATACACACACACACACACAGACACACACACACAGACACACACACACACACACACACACAGACAGACACACACAGACACACAGACACACACACACACACACACACATACACACACACACACACACACACACACAGATATACACAGTCACACACACACACACACAGACATACAGACACACACACACACAGATATACACACACACACAGATATACACAGTCACACACACACACACACACACAGACATACAGACACACACACACACAGACATACACAGTCACACACAGACACACACAGTCACACACAGACACACACACACACACACACACAGACATACACACACACACACACACACACAGATATACACAGTCACACACACACACACACACACAGTCACACACACACTCAGAGTCTGATAACTTTAGACAACATAGGGAACCAAACGGGAGCGGGACGGGATTCGGGAGTTTTTCTCTCAGGATTTTGCAGGATTTTTTTGCGGGGGCAGTCACGTGATCGGGATGTGACGGGATTTTCGTTGGCTCGGGATGAGATGGGAGCGACAATTGATTCTTGTATCACCCTGTACTGCACACCAAACCTCTTTAATAAAACACCTGTTTTTGGGACGAACGCACAGGTAACCTGACCTTTTTGCCCGGCCCACACAGGTGAAGACACGCCCCCTTGATGTCAGCCAGAGGCAGAGGGACCCAGGGGTGGAGGCGGGGCTTCACAAGACCAATCAGGAGCTGGGGAGCACCATCAGTCTGCAGGTCACCACCGCATGGGTGAGAACATGCACGCACACACACACACTCGCACGCACGCACACACACACACACACACACACATATACACATATACACATATACACACACATACACACACTTGCACGCACGCACACACACACACACACACACACTTGCACGCACGCACGCACACACACAGACATACACACACACACGCACGCACGCACACACACACATATACACGTACACACACACACACACACACTCACATACACATACACACATACACACACACACGCTCACACACATACACACACACACGGTCACATACACACACATACACATACATACACACTCAAACACACATACACACACACACACACACACACACACACACACACACACACACACACATACACACACACACACACTGTGGATCGCTAACTTGAACTCCCTCAAAAACCAGAACCCAGTCTCACATGTCCAGACCTTCCTCCACAGCTCTGAGGAGGAAGGTCTGTCTAGTCCTCACAGCATTCCTGGATGGGAGAGAAACGTGCTCTGGTTAATTGGCATGTCTTTAAACCAATCACAATCATCGTGGGCGGGGCTAAGCTCCGGACAGAGCCACGGTGCCTCTGCTAAATAGTCTCAGGAAGGAACTTGTTTTGGTGGAACATGTGGACGTTCAAAAGTAGTTTTAGTCGTGCAACAAAAAACTCAGATTGGACAGATAGTCTAGCCTGTCTGGATTTACCCTGCAGAGATCTGAGGAGCAGTTAACCATAGTCCTCACAAATCCAAAACCGGAACGGAATCCGCGGATTTTCTTTTTACAGTTTTCAGCGGTGATCCAAAAGTTTTTTTTTAAATTTTTTTAAATCTACTGAGCTCTGTCTGGCCCTGTCTATCATGAGTATGTTGTTAAACGCAACGGTCAGATTGGCTGAGTTGATGGTGTGTGATTCTGTGTGTGTGCAGGCAGAGGACAACGAGGCAAGGACCAATCAGAGGCCAGAATTCATCCATCTTTCCAACCGGAGCCCAGACAGGGAGCCTCTGGTGCTGTATCCCGACCAATGGGAGGACAGATTGAGCCTGGCAGGGAGGTAATTTCATCCTGATTTCATCGTTTCCATCCTCCGAACTCGCGGCATTCAGTTGTGCGTACTGCGGCGTGTTTGCAGTCATCACGTGAAGTCTGCAAGGGCGAGAGAACGCACAGGTTCGAATGATCGCTGCAGAACTTGGCAGTCGTTTTTCGCCCATTTTTCTTCGCCTATCTTCCGGTGGACCTCATGGGACCTTAATTCGGAAAAAATATGAACGGTAGTGAACGGGGAGACGCAAATTATTTTTTGATCACGTTTGAATTGAGCCATGGATTACACATATGATGTTCGTCAATTTAAAGGGGTGATAGAATGCAAAACCGATTTTACCTTGTCATAGTTGAAAAACGTCAACTTCTCAATTCCTCCTCATTTGGCTCTACCTTCTATCTTTGTAACGCCCCAAAATTTACATAGGCCACTAACTGATCTGAGGTCAGTTAGTCTTCTAAATCTAGGTCGTGCAAATCTCAGACACTTTTTACATTGTTCGCCTGCTCTTGCATTACTAAATTCACTTCTGATCCTTTTTTATGCGAGAAATCGCCTATATAAAAGGTCAAATATGGGCCGTTTTACAAAATCTTAAATAGTAAATTCGCCCCTTCCTGTCAGTGAGTTCCAGGTGAAGGAGGCTGAACGAGGACGTCAGGACAAACCGAGTCCAGACAGCGGCTGCTCTCTGGGATTCAGCTCCAGCCTGTCGAGTCCAGTCAGACCTGCAGGAGACGGTGAGACAGGCAGGCAGACAGACAGACAGAGAGACAGACAGACAGTCAGACCTGCAGGAGATGGTGAGACAGGCAGACAGACAGAGAGACAGACACACAGACGGACAGATAGATAGACAGAGAGACAGACAGACACACACACACACACAGACAGACAGACAGACAGACAGAAAGACAGTCAGACCTGCAGGAGACGGTGAGACAGGCAGATAGACAGAGAAACAGACAGACACACAGACGGACAAACAGAGAGACAGACAGACACAGACAGACAAACAGAGAGACAGACAGACACAGACAGACAAACAGAGAGACAGACAAACAGAGAGACAGACAAACAGAGAGACAGACACACAGACAGACAGGCAGACACACAGACAGACAGACAGACAGATGGACAGACACACAGACGGACAGACAGATAGATAGACAGAGAGACAGACAGACAGATAGACAAACAGATAGACAGAGAAACAGACAGACAAACAGAGAGACAGACAAACAGACAGACAAACAGAGAGAAAAACCGAGAGACAAACAGACAGACAGACCGACCTATAATGCGTCTCTCTCTCCCCGTCTGTCAGACTCGGAGCCCCTGGAGCCTCTCAGCGGGGATGGAAACTCCTCTGAGTTGGAGATGGAGGAGGATGAAGACGAAGGAGGAGGAAGAGGAGGAGGAGGAGAGATCAGAGTCTCGCAGATCGTCCCTCAGACTCCAGACCAGGAAGCTTTCCTGAAAGAACACTTTGTCAAACTGGCCGACCTCTCAGACTCAGGTACAGCCGCAGTCTCAAACACAGCTACACCGAACAAGAAGTATTACTTTCTTCAGGGCTAAATTACGTGGTGAATACGTACATTATGTCATGAATGGGGAGAGAGAGGGGGAATGACATGCAGCAAAGGGCCGCAGATCGGAACCGAATCCGCGGCCTTGGACGTCTTAAAGGACTTTAGACTTGTCTCGAAGGATTTTAGACTTGGACTTGTCTCGGAGGACTCTAGACTTGGACTTGCTCGGAGGACTCTAGACTTGTCTTGAAGGACTCTAGACTTGGACTTCCTCGGAGGACTCTAGACATGGACTTGTCTCGGAGGACTCTAGACTTGTCTTGAAGGACTCTAGACTTGGACTTGCTTGGAGGACTCTAGACTTGGACTTGTCTCGGAGGACTCTAGACTTGGACTTGCTTGGAGGACTCTAGACTTGGACTTGTCTCGGAGGACTCTAGACTTGGACTTGTCTCGGAGGACTCTAGACTTGGACTTGCCTCGGAGGACTCTAGACTTGTCTCGAAGGACTCTAGACTTGGACTTGCTCGGAGGACTCTAGACTTGGACTTGTCTCGGAGGACTCTAGACTTGGACTTGTCTCGGAGGACTCTAGACTTGGACTTGTCTCGGAGGACTCTAGACTTGGACTTGCCTCGGAGGACTCTAGACTTGTCTCGAAGGACTCTAGACTTGGACTTGCTCGGAGGACTCTAGACTTCAACTTGCTCGGAGGACTCTAGACTTGTCTTGAAGAACTCTAGACTTGGACTTGCTTGGAGGACTCTAGACTTGGACTTGCTCGGAGGACTCTAGACTTGTCTCGAAGGACTTTAGACTTGGACTTGTCTTTGACTTTCCTCAGAGTACTCTAGACTTGGACTTGTTTTTCATGTCCAGTTTAACGTTGGTAAACTTTGACACATCGTTTCAAGCAAACCGTCTTGACAGTGCTGACCTTTTTAGGGAACAGAGAGTCCGGAGTTTTCTGTTGAAACAGGTGGATTCAATGATCCCGGGAGGATTAAAACATGTAACCTGTGTGTTGACAGGGAGTCCGAGCAAAGCGTCTCACAGCTCCAGTGAGAGTCTCAGCATCTCGTCCAGGTTCCTCTCCCAGAATGCAGCTGGAAGGTAAACCATCAAATCACACGTATCTGATTGATTATCAAGAACCTTGTTGTACCTTGTTGAAAAATCTCTCCCTTTCTCTCCTCCCCAGCCGGACTGTGATTCCTCTCCCGTCTCGGACCACCGGGGGAGGAGGAGAGGGGGTGAAGGCCCGTCCTCTGGTCTCCGAGGTCCGCCCTCTGATGGAGCAGAACCAAGACAGCAGGGTGTCGTGGAAGCCAGACCAAACACAGAAACAGAGCCCGGACCAAACACAGAAACAGAACTCGGACCAAACACAGAAACAGACCCCTGACCAAACACAACAACAGAGCCCGGACCAAGCACACAAACAGACCCCTGACCAAACACAGAAACAGAACTTGGACCAAACACACAAACAGACCTCTGACCAAGCACACAAACAGACCCCTGACCAAACACACAAACAGACCCCTGACCAAGCACACAAACAGACCCCTGACCAAACACACAAACAGACCCCTGACCAAACACAACAACAGAGCCCGGACCAAACCGAGCAGGGTTGGGATCGGTTGCGGGGCCGGATAGAGGGGGAGGGTGCAGCCCAGCAGGCCCACCGGCCCTCCCCCCTAAAGAAAAAGGTCCAAACCTCGCTGGAGTCTAGGAGGAACCTGGGCCCGGTGGCCCGAGCCGCTGCCTCCCATCTGAACTCCTCCTCTGGGCTTCGGAAGGCTCAGTCGGTTCAGAACCTGCTGACGGACACAGGTAAGACCAAAATCGGTACAGAACTTGCTTTTAGGAATCGACCGGATTGCATTCATAGTATTGAACTTCGAACAATGCCATTCAAAACCAAATTTCAATACCGTACTGTTGTAATTTCTTCTGGTTAAAATGGATTTTATTGGTTTTATTTTATTGGAATTGGTTAGGGATGCACCAAATCCAGATTTTTGGGGTTCGGCTGAATCCTGAATCCCCTGGTTGAGATTCTGCTGAATCCTCGTCCCATCCTCAGTCCATGAACACAGTAAACTCATTAATGAAGTAAACAGTGACTGTCCTTCCTTTGCCGTACCTGAAGTTGCTGCATTTTGGCTGCTGTCTGTAGATTCCTTCATTACAACTCGTATTCTTTCGGATGTTTCATACCAGATGTTGTAACAGCGGTGATGTTGTGTATAGTTTAGGGTCCTCGCCACCACCAGACTAATCAGCATTACAGATTGAACATGTAGCTGGACTTGAATGGCCTTCTTTTGACTGAAAGTACTGCCAAACTACACTTTTTCTGCTCACCAGTTCCATTTCCACTTTCTCACAGCCTACTGCGTTGATCACTCCACCTACGTAAACACCTTCCTGTAATCAACGGCGCCGTCATTACGACGACCAGCGTAGTGCGCGTAGTGCAAGTGTAGGGTTCGGTTCACTGGGAAAAAACTCTAAGGTTCAGCACAAACCCAACCCCGTCAAAAAGCCCAATATTCAGCCCAATCTGAAGCTGAATCCTGGATTCGGTGCATCCCTAGAATTGGTATCGAAAAAAATATTGTTCAGTAACTGGTATCGAATTCACGGTATCGAACATTTTTTAACGATACCGAGCTGTATTAAGATTCGAAACATCAGCAAACACAGGTGACCAGAAACATTAAGGCTACATCCACACTACTGCGTTTTCATTTTTAAGCAGCGTTTTGAGACAAAAAAAATTTCCATCCACACAGAGTTTTAGCTCCAGAAGCAGAACTAATCTGCTTCCTAACACGTCTGACAACACATATCACATGACCATTCACGATCATGGCTGACGTGCGTCCTCGTTTCCAAATGTCTCCGTCCAGACTACAAAGCACCCCCGAGTTTTCAAACCAAAACGAAGGCAGCCCTGTCTCCAGATGTTAAAGTTTTAGGGGCTCGCAATGCTAGAGTAGTGTGGACACGAGGCGTAAACATGGCAGAAGATATGTTGATGTGTGGATGTAGCTTACCGTAACTAGGGTTGGGTACCGTTTGGATATTTACGATTCCGATGCCGAACCGGTACTTTTAAAACGATTCCGATTCTTGAAAAACTGAAAAATGACATCAAAGAAAGGCTCTTTTATAATGTGTCGCCGCATGTTTCAATAAATTCGACGTGCTCCCCCCTTTGCACGTAATCGTTTTGAGACATTTGTTGGATTTTGCGATGTTGGAATCCTTGGCTGTGAAATACAGCCACACTTTAGACCGCTTCGGTTTAGGCATTTTAAATGCACTAAAAGCTAGCTAGCTATGTTTACTAGCGATCACATGCAGTGAATGGTTAATGTGCTTTTACGTGCGTTTTGGTGAGCCCAGAGGGGAAATATGGCATTTTAAAAGTAGCCTACATTTACGGTAGCTAGCTAACAGTAGACTACAGAGAAAGGGGGATATTTTTACGTCCGTTTTGGAGCGGCAGAGCAAAAATATTTCAGTCAACACATTAAGTGGAATCAAAATAGTGGAACCGGGTTTTGGTACCCAACCCTAACTATAACCCAGTCTCTCTCCCTCAGGTCACTGCTCTCTCTCTCTTTCAGTCTCTCTCTCTCTCTCTCTGACAGAAACCTCCGACCACTGTTAGAAACTCTTGTGTTGTTGAGTGACTTTAACCTCTCTCTCTCTCTCTCTCTCCCTCTCTCTCTCTCTGTGTGTGTGTCTCCCTCCCTCTCTCTCTCTCTCTGTCTCTCTCTCTCTCTCTCTCTCTCTGTCTCCCTCTCTCTCTCTCTCTCTGTGTCTCCCTCTCTCTCTCTCTCTCTCTCTCTCTCAGGTGACTCCTCCCTCTCCCCAGTGGCCCCCCCTCAGCTGCAGCGTCCCACCACCCTCCCCTCCTCCCCGAGACGCCCCCCCTCCACAGCACCCCCCCCTCAGAGACCCGGCCCCGCCTCCCCCCGCTCCCCGCTGCAGGAAACTGTCACCGCTGCTCTTTCCTCTCACAGGAAGTCCGCCTCCCCCTCCCCCTCCGCCCCCCCAGCGGCGTCCCGCTCCTACATGAGCCCGACCGCCAGCTCCAAGGCCAAGATGTCTCGCTCCGTCTCCGTGGGCGACGGCCTCAACGACCCCGACGCCCCCGACGCCAACGCCAACCCTGGCGAGGATCTCGCCACCTCCTCTCAGGTCAAAGACGCTCCACCTCCTTCTTCTCTTCCTCTGGTTGCCGTGGTGCCCTCCAACGCCGCTCTGGCCACGCCCCCGCACGCTGCCGTCATCCCTGTCGTTATCGGTAACCACGGTAACCCGCCCCCCCGCGGCCTCCAGGCGCGGGTCTCCGGCAGCAGCAGGCCGCTCCCCGACAAGCCCTCCCTCGCCTCGCTGTCCTCGCCGTCCTCGCGGCCTCCGCCGGTCTCCGTCTCGCCGCTGACCCTGCCCCCTCAGCTTGCAGAGCTGCAGACGCCCAGCGGCAGCAATGACGCAGGTTTGGACTCTCATCCTCCTCCTCCTCTTCATCCCTTCATCCTGTCGTCTCTGCGGCGGGGAGCTGGGCTCCGGCTCCCCCCCCGATCCTCCTCCTCTCGCTCCGTACTCACGGGTGAGACCTTCCTCTCTCTGTTTGTCATCCCTCACTTCTTTCTCTCAGCATTTCCCTCCTTCCTATTCAGTCACATTTTATTAATAATGTCAGATCCTAAGGTCTAGACCAAAGGGAGTAAGCTTCGCTTCAGAGCTCGAACCTCCTATGGAGCCATGTTGATGCTACCAAGCCATCAGCTCCCGTTAGCATCCCATTGACTGCCATTCATTTTGACGTCACTTTAACAGAGAATAACTTTACATCTGAAGAGTTTAAAGACTCTATTTGTCCGTTGTTTATTTCTAAAGAAACACGACAATGTATAAAAGGCTCCATTACCTTGTACCTCACGTTATGGCTCCGTAGCAGACGTTTTTATAAAAATAGGCTAACGATTGGGTCATAACCACGAGACTTACTGTCTCACAGTAGAGGAATTACCGTATAGTACAGGAGAAGCTCTCAGGCAGTTTGGACTTCCATTAGCTGTTTAAGTTTAATTACTAATGTTAACTATCATTTTAGTGATCAATAATTAGCCTGTGTCTATGTTATCTCCTTACATATACCTACGCTCTCCGTCTCTGCTAGATTGGGAATGATTGAGATTTCTCTTGGCATAGTCAGTATATATAATGGAGCAGCAGGTCCCGTGTCTCTGGACGGAGACCAGTGAAGTCTCTTTCCCGGTGATGGCTGAGCGTTACTGAGCAGCCTCCAACTGAGCTTGAAGACGTAGATGTGACGTGAGCAACCTGTCTGAAAGTTGGAAGTCTTCTGGTAGCTGTGCCAAGAGAAATCTCAATCATTCCCAATCTAGCAGAGACGGAGAGCGTAGGTATATGTAAGGAGATAACATAGACACAGGCTAATTATTGATCACTAAAATGATAGTTAACATTAGTAATTAAACTTAAACAGCTAATGGAAGTCCAAACTGCCTGAGAGCTTCTCCTGTACTATACGGTAATTCCTCTACTATGAGACAGTAAGTCTCGTGGTTATGACCCAATCGTTAGCCTATTTTTATAAAAACGTCTGCTACGGAGCCATAACGTGAGCTACAAGGTAATGGAGCCTTTTATACATTGTCGTGCTTCTTTAGAAATAAACAATGGACAAATAGAGTCTTTAAACTCTTCAGATGTTAAGTTATTCTCTGTCAAAGTGACGTCAAAATGAATGGCAGTCAATGGGATGCTAACGGGAGGTGATGGCTTGGTAGCATCAAAATGGCGCCATAGGAGGTTCGGGTTGTGAGGAGACGCTGACCCCCTTGGTCTAGACCAGGGGTTACCAACCTTTTAGAAACTGAGAGCTACTTCATGGGTACTGAGTCATACGAAGGGCTACCAGTTTGAAACGCTCTTCTGAAATAACTAATCTGCTCAGTTTGCCTTTAGTTATATATGATTATTAATGATTTATGATACTCATCTATGTGAAGACACTGATCACGTTAATGATTTCTCACAATAATTATCAACAATGACTTAACAAGGTGGGAAACAGATAATATCAATATTCAATTTTCATTTTTAGAACAGGCCTGAGGGCTACTAGTGGTCCTTGGGGGC
>NC_050190.1:26712620-26750120 GCF_008315115.2 Sander lucioperca | reverse complement strand
TATTTACATGGAGTCTGGTGGAGATATGCTGGCTCTATACACGCTAAAAGTAGGGATTATTTACATGGAGTCTGGTGGAAATATCCTGGCTCTATACACGCTGAAAGTCCTGATTATTTACATGGAGGCTTGGTTCTGGTTTAATACTGGACCAGTTTCACAGATTGTTGTTCCATCAGACACTCAGACACACAAACATGGAGAATAGGGTCCAGGGTGGAATAAAAACCAGCTTACCTTTTAATATTTATGAGCTTCATTGATGTAAACACGTCCATCTTGGTTGTAACCACAGGAAGTCACTACCAAAATAAAAGTCCAGTGTTTTCGGTCCAATCTGACAGCTGCAAGGATAGTTTATGCAGACAGGATGTCTCACTCGTACCCTGATGCTGGGACTGTCCCGTCAGAGGGCGAATAGCAGGAAGCCGGAGAAGACGCTGAAGTTTCGGGAGTCGTCGTAGAGCCGGTAGCTGGCCGGCAGACTGAGGCGGACCTTGTCACCCTCCTCTAGCTGTAGAGCGATGGCGTTGGACGTTGACGCGTAGCCGCCGTGGTCGTTCAGGTCCAGGTTGAAGAGGATTGGCTGGTTGTTCCTGTACAGGTAGAGACCCATGTAACCCTTCAGGTAATCTGCAGCCGTGAAGCTGAAGAAGTAAAGTCCTCTGACGGGAGCCGTGAACACACCTGACAGACACAGAGCAGGGTAACATTAGTCTCACTCACCTGACAGACACAGAGCAGGGTAACATTAGTCTTGCATGTCCAGACCTACCTCCACTGTGTGTGTGTGTGTGAATGTGTGTGTGTGTGTGTGTGTGTGTGTTTAGGGTTAAGGTTAGGGTTAGCTGCCTGGTAGGTGACATTGAAGGCTTAAAACACCATCGAGCAAGACCAGCACCCCCAGAATGCACCTGAACACACCTCCCTGTAAGACCAGCACACCCAGAATGCACCTGAACACACCTCCCTGTAAGACCAGCACACCCAGAATGCACCTGAACACACCTCCCTGTAAGACCAGCCATGGGCCACAGATGAGAGCAGGTGCATTTGCTGTTTAAACGACCTGGCCGCTGGACAGGAAACTGACAACTGGGATGGTCTTAAACTAGCAAAGACACTTGGGTCGGGCTTTGTGCCACGCTGGGTGAAAGATAGGAGCCCAAACTCTTTGACTAAAAATGAACGTGTGATAAAGATCGGGCCTTTAAAGCGATGTGGTTTACCTGCAGTCTGGTTGTAGGCTCGGCCGATGTTGGAGATGGTTTTGGAGAAGGTCAGAGTCGTCTCCGTGTCGAACGGTCCGACTGCTCCTGAATCAGTCAGACCGGCCGAGAACGCCACCTTCAGCTCACCTGGGGGAAAGTTTCACTTCAGCTTAAAAGCACGTCATAACAACGCCGTTATTCATAGAGTAAGGTGGTTCCTTCATGCTAAGGTGTGTGTATGATGCACAAACTATTATCATGGCTATCTGTGGGGGATTAATAAAAATGTAGTCTTCCGTTATTCATGCACAATAAACTGCACTTCCTTTGCAAAAACACTTTATTTCTATTCTTCTGCCTGTAATATGCTCCCGATAAGAATCTATATACAGTATATATATATATATATATATATATATATATACATATATACATATATAAAAATCCTTGATGATGCGGCACGTTTTCTAAAACATCCAATGGAATATGCGGGATATTTATGCATGCATCGATGAAATTGCAGGAACTTTTTAAAACTGCGGTTTCATCGTGGCTTCATCGCGGGGTTTGCAGCTTTTCGATGATGTTCACGTCGCGTAATTACGTCACTTCATACCGTTCCCATAGCAACAGGGGAAAACGGCTGCTCTTGTGTGAAGTAAACGCAACATTTTTCAACTTTCTGCTAAGATATATGGGACTTTTTTGCAACGAAAATGCGGAGATTATGAAATCATGTAAGCCCCGCATATTTTCCGCGGAAATCGGCAATTTATGCGGCGAAAGTGCGGCGTATTTGAAAAAATGCGGCTCCCCCGAAATAAATATGCAGACTTTGGCTGATTATGCGTTGAATTATGAGATCACATAATCACGTTTTTCTGGAGGGACTGATATATGCTCCGGATAAGAATCAGACAAAGAACAGACTGTCTTTTAAAAAGTTACTTAAACACCAATTTATGAATCCAATTTCGATCCACAGTAAATGTGCTTATTGATTACTATCAGTTACTATTGTTTAATACAGTGTATCTCAGATGGGGGTATGCGTACCCCTATAGCAGGGGTCTCAAACTCAATTTACCTGGGGGCCGCTCGAGGCAGAGTGTGGGTCAGGTTGGGCCGCGTCAAGTATTCAACAAAAGTATTCTTTGTTTGCTTTCTTAAATACATCTTGTTGCCTCAATAGACACTTTTTAAGATTGGCGACCCGGTTCTTTCTCTCATCTCCCTGGTATGTTGTATACTCCTCAGCATGTCTAGTTGAGTAATGACGTCTGATGTCATATTTGTGTCTGTATCCTGTCAGTGTGTTTTTGGAATCTTCCCTGCGGTTTTTGTTATCCTTGTCTATGGGGACTTTTTGGATTTGGGACTTTGTCTTTTGCCTACTTACCTCAGTTCTGGACTTCTTGTTTGTTTGTTTATTTATTTGATTAGGACAATGCACATTAATGAAGATTTCTGTAAATGCGCCAGTGTTAGCCAGTCGGCTAATTTTCAACTGTAGTCCTAGTTGCCTAGCATGCATGTCTTTATGTCTTGTGTTTGCCTTTTGCTTTTTGGATCCCTTTTGTTGGTTTGCTCCCTGCTTTTGTATGAATAAATCCTTGTGTTCAACATTCTGCCTGCCCTCTCCCTGCGTTTGGGTCCTATTCTTCCCTGCATCATCACCAAAAGAAGTTCAGTCCAAACCTGAGTTGGTGTTTTTAAGCTGCTGCAGAATTTCGTCAGTTTCATTTAGTCTGACGCTGAAAACTGAGAAAACAAGAAGAAAGTTTAGACAGTTTGTTCTGCTCTGTTATTTCTGTTGGTCAAATAGTTTGATGCATGATCATAGCTTCCATACACAACTGCATTGCACCCTTTTGCTCTTCAGCCTTAACCAATGGAATACTATCCTGGTCAATGTGAAAAGCTGTGGTTAGGGTTTGGTAGCGTTAAAGCTAATCCAAAAAATCACTTAAAAATATCTCAACAATGCACACACACTGTTAGTTAATCACTCCTAATTACTTTAAGTCTCACTCTTCTCTCCAGTGGGGCTGATGGGGTGTGTGTGTGTGTGTGTGTGTGTGTGTGTGTGTGTGTGTGTGTGTGTGTGTGTGTGTGTGTGTGTGTGTGTGTGTGTGTCTGTGTCTGTGTGTGATTCTGTATGTGTGTGTGTGTGTGTGTGTGTGTGTGTATGTGTGTGAGAGATTCTGTCTGTGTGTGTGTGTGTGTGTGTGTGTGTGTGTGTGTGTGTGTGTGTGCGTGTGTGTGTGTGATTCTGTGTGTGTGTGTACGTGCGTGTGTGTGTGTGTGTGTGTGTGTGTGTGTGCGTGTCTGTGTGTGTGTGTGTGTGTGTGTGTGCATGCATGTGCGTGTGTGTGTGTGTGTGTGTGTGTGTGTGTGTGTGTGTGTGTGTGTGTGAATGGAGGGATTGTGTTGTGTGTAGTGCATACCTCTACACCCCTTCATCATGTGGTGCATGTGTGTGTATGTGAGTGTCTGTGTGTGTATCTGTGATATGAAATGTAATATACTGCTATTTGCTACTTGTTTTTTACTTATTGAGCGATGTATGATTTTAAAAATGTATTTCTGCTTCCTGTGGGACTGCAGATATAAATTATTAAGGCTAACTCTGGTGCCATGCATCAAATGGTTATATTTATGTTTTAATTGCACATTGTCCCTTACAAATAAAATTAAAATTGAATCAAACGGGTCAAAAACGATCATATTGACTGACTTTTAACACAAATTTCAGCTTGTAATTAGTTTTCAAACAGCCAGATTAATCTGCAGTTAGTTTGAAGCCTTCTGAGTGTTACCTGAGTTTTCTGTCTTCAGATCTTCCAGCTGTTTCTCACTAACACTCAGTCTGACCTCCAGCTCTAAACAGTAAATATCTCATTAATTAACACCTAATTACCACTTGTGTTGATGAAAATAATGAAGTAAATATAAGTCTACCTGTAGTGTTGTTGTGTCCGTCTGTCAGTCTGGACTCCATCAAGGAAAGTTGATCAGACTGAACTAAAAACACAAAATCAAAACAAACAAATGTCTTCTTCAAAAGGCTTCAATAACGTAATAATACGTTTATTAGTCAGCTCAGATGATCAGCAAGTTCTGTAAAGACCCCTCACAACAACCATCAGGGTTCATTCATGTTCATAAAGGAGTTCCTCAGGGAACTGTTGGGAATTTGTCTGAAAGACAGGCCCGAAATAAGGCCCTAAGGCCAGAGAAATCTGACTCCAATTACCTAATTCCCACACCTTCTTTAATCGGTCTTAAGTTTACCAGAACACAAGAATCAATCTGAGACGAAGAGTTCAGTTAAGCAAAGTTTACGGAGTCCCGCATAAAGCCCCTGACACACCAACCCGACAGCTGACCGTCGGCAGAAAAGCCAGTCGGACTGACCGGTCGGCTCCCCGAGGTCCAAAAAGTGCCTCAGAACATACCGAAGCAACACCGTCTAGAGCAGACGTTCTGCGCCAGGTTCAGCCGTTTGTCACTCATCCCGCTCGTCATTTCCAGGTTAGCTCTCCACCAATCAGATTGGTCATTGAGTCCGACTGTCCGGACTCCGACCCAGCAAGTCAGGTCGGCCCAAATGAAGGCTGACGGCTCCTCGGACGGACGACGGCACGAACACACCGAACAGACTCGAGTCACCGACCTCGTAAAACTGTCCAACGGCCGATTATCCGGTTGGTGTGTCAGGGGCATAAAAGTTACAACACAATTGTGGGTTCACAAACAGAGTCTAAGTTTCCCTAGCAACAGACAAAGTCAAGGCTTGGTCCACCAAGATCTCCTCCGAAGTGAGCTTTGATCTAAGCTTTCCCTGTGTCTTCATTTTCTCCTCTCAGGGGGGTGTCTTCTAGTTTATACACAGAAACTGTTGTCTTTCACAAACACACACGCCAAGGTCGGAGCCTCTATGTGGTGCAACTTCCTCTCCTAATCCCTTAACTTTTAACTGGTTTTCCTGTTTTTCTGCTTATCTGTCTGGTACACAATGCACTTTTATGCCATAAAAGGCTCAAACTATAGTTAAAGGCTTAAGCTTCACCTTCTTGTGCATCAGAGTACCTTTAACCACTTCCTCAATGACTGCACACAGCTCTTTTGCAATGATCACAAATACAACTTTAACTGCTAATATTCTACAGAACCATGTTGGATCCTCTACAATTTTAGTCTGAAGATATATTTAAGGGTTGTACCTGTGTTTTCTGTCTTCAGATCTTGCAGCTGTTTCTCGCTGTCACTCAGTCTGACCTCCAGCTCTACAGAGAAAACAGTTTAGGGTTAATTTAGGTTTATAATGTTGTTCGTCAGGGAAACGTATTGGACCAGAAATATTTTCTGGTTGAAACCAAAAGAAGTTAAGTCCAAACCTGAGTTGGTGTTTTTAAGCTGCTGCAGAATTTCGTCAGTTTCATTTAGTCTGACGCTGAAAACTGAGAAAACAAGAAGAAAGTTTAGACAGTTTGTTCTGCTCTGTTATTATGTTGTTGATTCATAATCAAACGGGTCAAAAACGATCATATTGACTGACTTTTAACTTCTAATTCGTTTGTTTTTTGTTTGTTTTTTTTAAGATTATTTTTTGGGGCTTTTTCCTTTATTAGATAGTGACAGTCAACCCGTTCTCATTCCGAACTCGTAAAATAAGGACATTTGGACAGTGGCTGTCAGTGTCTGATGCGACGAAAAAGGCGTCTTGAGATAGCAGTTAGATAGGATTTAAAGAGTAGTATATAAGGGCGAATTTCCGCTTAAGGAGGATGGTTGGGGGGGTGGATGGGTCAAACACAGGACTTTCACCCAGGAGAGCGGGGTTCACGTCCTGCTGGTCACGCTGGCTATACTCGTTTTTTTCTTTCCACCCGCGTGTCACAGAACCGTACGCCCACCCACGACCTTTTCCTAAACATAACTGCGTCAAAAGGGACGGCAATAGTCCCGACCAAGCACGTTTACTTATAGCGCTAAAGGGATGACAATAGTCCCGACCAAGACGTTTACTTATAGCGCTAAAGGGACGGCAATAGTCCCGACCAAGCACGTTTACTTATAGCGCTAAAGGGACGGCAATAGTCCCGACCAAGACGTTTACTTATAGTGCTAAAGGGACGGCAATAGTCCCGACCAAGACGTTTACTTATAGTGCTAAAGGGACGGCAATAGTCCCGACCAAGATGTTTACTTATAGCACTAAAGGGACGGCAATAGTCCCGACCAAGCTTTACTAAGCTAAAGGGACGGCAATAGTCCCGACCAAGACGTTTACTTATAGCGCTAAAGGGACGGCAATAGTCCCGACCAAGCACGTTTACTTACAGCGCTAAAGGATTTTTAGCGTCAATAAGAACAACAAAGGCACCTGACCAAGCATCCATATTTTACGAGATGGGTGTGAGAATGTGTTGTGATAGTGGATAGACAGGAAAGTGGGGAGAGAGAGAGAGATGGGGGATGACATGCAGCAAAGGGCCGCAGGTCAGATTCGAACCCGGGCCGCTGCAAAGGACTCAGCCTACATGGGACGCACGCTCTTACTGGGTGATCTAGAGGCCACCCCTCCTAATTAGTTTTCAAACAGCCAGATTAATCTGCAGTTAGTTTGAAGCCTTCAGAGTGTTACCTGAGTTTTCTGTCTTCAGATCTTCCAGCTGTTTCTCACTAACACTCAGTCTGACCTCCAGCCCTAAACAGTAAATATCTGTTTAATTAACACCTAATTACCACTTGTGTTGATGAAAATAATGAAGTAAATATAAGTCTACCTGTAGTGTTGTTGTGTCCGTCTGTCAGTCTGGACTCCATCAAGGAAAGTTGATCAGACTGAACTAAAAACACAAAATCAAAACAAACGAATATCGAACACGACAAATGTCTTCTTCAAAAGGCTTCAATAATGTAATAATAAGTTTATTAGTCAGCTCAGATGATCAGCAAGTTCTGTAAAGACCCCTCACAACAACCATCAGGGTTCATTCATGTTCATAAAGGAGTTCCTCAGGGAACTGTTGGGAATTTGTCTGAAAGACAGGCCCGAAATAAGGCCCTAAGGCCAGAGAAATCTGACTCCAATTACCTAATTCCCACGCCTTCTTTAATCGGTCTTAAGTTTACCAAAACACAAGAATCAATCTGAGACAAAGAGTTCAGTTAAGCAAAGTTTACGGAGTCCAGCATAAGTTACAACACAATTGTGGGTTCACAAACAGAGTCTAAGTTTCCCTAGCGACAGACATAAAGTCGAGGCTTGGTCCACCAAGATCTCCTCCGAAGTGAGCTTCGATCTAAGCTTTCCCTGTGTCCCTGTATTCACGTTTATAAAAGAGTTCCTCAGGGAACCATGTTGGATCGTCTACAGTTTCAGTGTGAAGATATGTGTAAGGGTTGTACCTGTGTTTTCTGCCTTCAGAGCTTCCAGCTGTTTCTCATCGTCACCCAGTCTGACCTCCAGCTCTACAGAGAAAACAGTTTAGGGTTAATTTACTAGCCTGGGAAAACCCTGACAAACTTCAGGCAAATTTGAGATTTGCTCTGCAAGTCAGTCTGGCCAAGAGCCCATTTCCAATTTTTCCAAATCAAGGCACTAATCACAACCGTTGAGGAGGGCTTTACACCAATCACAACCGTTGAGGAGGGCTTTACACCAATCACAACCGTTGAGGAGGGCTTTACACCAATCACAACCATTGAGGCGGGCTTTACACGATGACCCCCACTCTCAGTTACAGCTGAGAAGGGTCTGGGGTCAACCAGGCTATTCATTCGCACTTATGAAGGAGTTCCTCAGGGAACCATGTTGGATCCTCTACAATTTTAGTCTGAAGATATATTTAAGGGTTGTACCTGTGTTTTCTGTCTTCAGATCTTGCAGCTGTTTCTCGCTGTCACTCAGTCTGACCTCCAGCTCTACAGAGAAAACAGTTTAGGGTTAATTT
Source organism: Sander lucioperca (assembly GCF_008315115.2). Classification (NCBI taxonomy): domain Eukaryota; kingdom Metazoa; phylum Chordata; class Actinopteri; order Perciformes; family Percidae; genus Sander; species Sander lucioperca. The sequence goes on along the minus strand of NC_050190.1, from coordinate 26,741,947 downwards.
AGGTTTATAATGTTGTTCGTCAGGGAAACGTATTGGACCAGAAATATTTTCTGGTTGAAACCAAAAGAAGTTAAGTCCAAACCTGAGTTGGTGTTTTTAAGCTGCTGCAGAATTTCGTCAGTTTCATTTAGTCTGACGCTGAAAACTGAGAAAACAAGAAGAAAGTTTAGACAGTTTGTTCTGCTCTGTTATTATGTTGATCAAATAATTTGATTCATAATCAAACGGGTCAAAAACGATCATATTGACTGACTTTTAACTTCTAATTCGTTTGTTTTTTGTTTGTTTTTTTAAAGATTATTTTGTGGGGCTTTTTCCTTTATTAGATAGTGACAGTGGATAGACAGGAAAGTGGGGAGAGAGATGGGGGATGACATGCAGCAAAGGGCCGCAGGTCGGATTCGAACCCGGGCTGTTGCAAAGGACTCAGCCGACATTGGATGCACGCTCTACTGGGTGGTCTAGACCAGGGGTTTTCAAACTTTTTGTGTGTGTGGACCACTATTTGTAATCAAGAATTTTTGCGGACCACCTCGTAATACACATAATAAAATATGTCAACACACAGTCCTACCTGAATTAATCTGCACCTCTTAATTAATAGGCCTACTAGCACTATAACTGGTCATCTCATCAGCACAACAGGCTCGTTGGCTGCCACAGATTTAATTTATTTATTTACCCAAGCGCCCAAGGGAATAATCAGGTTAATTTGAACAACAGGCTTATTTCCATAGCAGTGGAGTATTAAATCTATACAGTAATAAGAACACTTGGATATAGTCAACATTTCAAAACCTAGCCTATTTTAGTAATCACACAATAATTTGACAATTTAATTTAAATTTAAACTGTATATCAATATACATATTCTTAATCTTTATGGGAATTTCCTGGTAAAATGAAGGTTAAAAAAACTATTATTTTATACTTTATTTTGCTTTTCCACGGACCACCTGCTTACCCTCATGGACCACTAATTTTGGGAATGACTGACCTAGAGGCCGCCCCTTCTAATTAGTTTTTAAACAGCCAGATTAATCTGCTGTTAGTTTGAAGCCTTCAGAGTGTTACCTGAGTTTTCTGTCTTCAGATCTTCCAGCTGTTTCTCACTAACACTCAGTCTGACCTCCAGCCCTAAACAGTAAATATCTCATTAATTAACACTTGATGAAAAAACTTGATGAAAAATGAAAATTTGATGAAAATAATTAAGTAAATATAAGTCTACCTGTAGTGTTGTTGTGTCCGTCTGTCAGTCTGGACTCCATCAAAGAAAGTTGATCAGACTGAACTAAAAACATAAAATCAAAACAAACAAAGTCAATAATTGTGCTGTAGAATTGACTCTAAATTAAATTTCCAGAAGAATTGTGAAGCTGTCTGTAAAAAAGGACAACAGCGTCTATACTGCTTGAGAAAATTGTTCCATTTTCATATAGACCAGTCCTTCCATAAAAATGCGGAGTTTTTTTGTGATAGTTTTGGGCTAAAATCCTTGATTACGTGGCACGTTTTCTTAAAAAATGTGATGGAATATGCGGGATATTTATGCAATTTTATGCGATGAAATTGCGGGAACTTGCAAAAACTGCGGTTTCATCGTGGCTTCATCGCGGGGTTTGCAGCTTTTCGAGGATGTTCACGTCGCGTAATTATGTCACTTCATAACGTTCCCATGGCAACAGGGGAAAATAGCTGCTCTTGTGTGAAGTAAACGCAACATTTTTCATCTTTCTGCTAAGATATATGTGACTTTTTTGCAACTAAAATGCGGGGATTATGAAATCATGCAAGCCCCGGGTATTCTGCGCGGAAATCTGCAATTTATGTGGCTAAAGTGCGGCGTGTTTGAAAAAATGCGCCCCCCGAAATAAATATGCAGACTTTGGCTGATTATGCATTGAATTATGTGATTGCATAATCACGTTTTTCTGGAGGGACTGATAGACAAGACTATGATGACACTATTTTATCATGCCTTTATCGAATCCATCATATCTTTCTCCTTAGTGTCATGGTTTGGGTGTGTTTCAGTTAAGCACAAGCATCGCCTAAATCAAATTGTAAGATGGTCAAGTAAGCTGACTGGTGAGTCCCAGCTGCACCTCACATCCCTGTATGCTAAACAACTACAGCGGATAGCTACGGCCATCTTAGGGCCCTGACACACCAACCTCGTCAGGAGGAAAGGCAGTCGGACTGGTCAGTCTCCCCGAGGTCCAAAAAGTGCCTCAGAACACACCAAAGCGACACCGACATGAGCGTACATTCTGCGCGTGCGCAAGGCGTAATACGTCTCCATAACAGCAGGCGGCGCTAATCTGTATTGTCGCCCCAAAAATTAAAATCGGCAGCTGATTGGACGAACGCGTCACGTGGGTCTGGCTGCTCCCGGATTTTACAACCGACCATAATGGCGGCTTGTTCGGAAGACGATCTCATATTGGACTAAAATAGTTCACCGAAACATTTTAAAAACATTTAAGAGAGAAATAGGCCGTGCAGTTGCTGAATCTGTCTTCATTTCAGATCAACAAAGGTCAGTTTAAAAGATTTTCGTCAGATTTTGAGAGCCTGTTCGTCACGCTAACATAAGTGCACTGATTCGCTAGTCAAGGGCTAGAACTCCACCAATCTGATTGGTCATTAGTCCGACTGCCCGCCCTCTGACCCAGCAAGTCAAGTCAGCCGAAATGAAGGCCGACGGCTCCTTGGACGGACGACGGCACGGAACACACCGAACAGAGTCGAGTCACCGACCTCGCCAGACTGTCCAACGGCCGATTATTGGGTTGGTGTGTCAGAGCCTTTAGACGATAGCCTACACCATTTTCAGTTCCCGCGACAGGCAGTTTGCACTTTTACCTCAGTGCGGCCCGTTTGTACATACCTCGCCATGCTTTTACGCGCACATTGCGAAACAAATACGCCTGAAGTGGGCGCAAAAGCGTTAGTACATGAGGCCCTCAGTTTGAAGAAGCACTACATGCACAGTTTGAGCGACTAATACATTACTTTCCATTTCGTATCACTTTATTCAGATAACATCTATTAATCTGCAGTTGGTCTGAAACCTTCAGAGGGTTACCTGTGTTTTCTGTCTTCAGATCTTCCAGCTGTTTCTCGCTGTCACTCAGTCTGACCTCCAGCTCTAAAGATAAAACAGGTTAGGGTTAATTCATGTTTATAAAGGAGTCCCTCAGGGAACCATGCTGGATCCTCCAAAGTTTTTAGTCTGAAGATGTTTTTGCTTTGAGCTCAAACATTGACTCTGTTCCAAACTTTTTGCACTTTGTATGAATGTCATAGTTGAATAATACATAAATATATTATATAAATCTATATTTATTTTGAAACCTTCAGAGTATTACCTGAGTTTTCTGTCTTCAGATCTTCCAGGTGTTTCTCGCTGTCACTCAGTCTGACCTCCAGAGCTGAACAGGAAACAGTAAAATCTGATTAATTAATACCTAATTACCACTTGTGTTAATAAAAATAATAAAGTAAATATAAGTCTACCTGTAGTGTTGTTGTGTCTGTCTATCAGTCTGGACTCCATCAAAGAAAGTTGATCAGACTGAACTAAATCAGAATCAGAATCAGTTTTACTGGCCAAGTATACTTACATACACAAGGAATTTGACTTCGGTTGGTGTTAACTGTCTATACATTCAACAAATAGACATGTAGTAGTAAACATTCATTAGACAAATAGTAATATAGACACATACTGTACAATAGAGACAACAATATACATATCAACATAATATACAAAAATACAAATATACAAGTACACATGAGTGGGATGTAAAGTGCAAAAAGTAATAGTGCAAAGTAGTGTGCAAGATGCATATTTGGATAAGTATGTAATGTGTAGAGAAGTGGGTGAGTGGCCAAAGTGGGGCTGACCGCATTTATCAACAAATCAATAGAGTGAAGGCAATGGGAAAGAAGCTAAAAACACATGGTGTGTACCTGTGTTTTCTGTCTTCAGATCTTCCAGCTGTGTCTCATCGTCACTCAGTCTGACCTCCAGAGCTGCACAAAAAAACAATTCATTATTATTTAATGGTTTAATTAATGATGAACTGAAAGTAGCATTGAAGAGTTGATGATGTTACCTGCAGTGTGATTCTCCAGCTGTTCCAGCTGTGTCTGAGTGGATCTCAGTCTTACCTCCAGAGCTGATCAACAATCAGATGATTCATTCATACATTTACTGAGTCTGGATTTAAGGTAAAGTCCAGAATAGAAAGATGAGTGTAAATACAAGTCTACCTGTAGTGTTGTTGTGTCCGTCTGTCAGTCGGGACTCCATCAAGGAAAGTTTATCAGACTGAACTAAAAACACAAAATAAAAACAAGCAAATGTCTTTTTCAAAATGCTCTGAGCGCATTCACCGTCACTCTCACTCTCTCATGTAGCCTACACACTAAGCACCGAGCTATTCCTTAAAGGAGCTATTCCCCGTCTTGTAACACAAGGAGAGCCTGCCAGAGCTTCTTCTATTTGGTCCGAAAGTCCGAACCATCCAAAAAATGCTTTCACACTATAAATGAACCGGACCATGACCACCTCTTTTGGTCGGACCAAAATTTGGTCTTTTGATCCGGACAGTGGTCCGGGGGAGGTTTCACACCTGTAATTTTGGTTCGGATCAAACTGAAAAGTCCGAAAGTCTGGACCAAATGAGGTATGTGTGAAAACGCCCTTATATTACACAGCTCAGAGGATCAGCAGATTCTGAAAAAAACCTCAAAATAACCATCAGGGCTCATTCATGTTTATAAAGGAGTTCCTCAGGGAACCTTCCTGGATCCTCCACAGTTTCAGTTTCAAGATATATTTAAGGGTTGTACCTGTGTTTTCTGTCTTCAGATCTTCCAGCTGTTTCTCGCTGTCACTCAGTCTGACCTCCAGCTCTAAAGAGAAAACAGTTTAGGGTTAATTTAGGTTGATAAAGGTGTCCCCCAGGGAAACGTATTGGATCCTCCACAGTTTCAGTCTAAAGATATGTTTAAAGGCTCTGACACACCAACCCGACGGCCGACCGATCTAGTCAAGGGTTAGCACTCCACCAATCAGATTGGTCATTGAGTCCGACTGCCCACTGGCCAATTCAACAAGTCCAATCGGCCCAAATGAAGGCCGACGGCTCCTCCAACTGACGACGGCACGGAACATACCGAACAGACTCGAGTCACCGACCTCGCCAGACTGTCCAATGGCCGATGATCGGGTTGGTGCGTCAGGGCCTTATGGTTTGTACCTGAGTTTTCTGTCTTCAGATCTTCCAGCTGTTTCTCGCTGTCACTCAGTCTGACCTCCAGCTCTAAAGATAAAACAGGTTAGGGTTAATTCATGTTTATAAAGGAGTCCCTCAGGGAACCATGCTGGATCCTCCAAAGTTTTTAGTCTGAAGATGTTTTTGCTTTGAGCTCAAACATTGACTCTGTTCCAAACTTTTTGCACTTTGTATGAATGTCATAGTTGAATAATACATAAATATATTATATAAATCTATATTTATTTTGAAACCTTCAGAGTATTACCTGAGTTTTCTGTCTTCAGATCTTCCAGGTGTTTCTCGCTGTCACTCAGTCTGACCTCCAGAGCTGAACAGGAAACAGTAAAATCTGATTAATTAATACCTAATTACCACTTGTGTTAATAAAAATAATAAAGTAAATATAAGTCTACCTGTAGTGTTGTTGTGTCTGTCTATCAGTCTGGACTCCATCAAAGAAAGTTGATCAGACTGAACTAAATCAGAATCAGAATCAGTTTTACTGGCCAAGTATACTTACATACACAAGGAATTTGACTTCGGTTGGTGTTAACTGTCTATACATTCAACAAATAGACATGTAGTAGTAAACATTCATTAGACAAATAGTAATATAGACACATACTGTACAATAGAGACAACAATATACATATCAACATAATATACAAAAATACAAATATACAAGTACACATGAGTGGGATGTAAAGTGCAAAAAGTAATAGTGCAAAGTAGTGTGCAAGATGCATATTTGGATAAGTATGTAATGTGTAGAGAAGTGGGTGAGTGGCCAAAGTGGGGCTGACCGCATTTATCAACAAATCAATAGAGTGAAGGCAATGGGAAAGAAGCTAAAAACACATGGTGTGTACCTGTGTTTTCTGTCTTCAGATCTTCCAGCTGTGTCTCATCGTCACTCAGTCTGACCTCCAGAGCTGCACAAAAAAACAATTCATTATTATTTAATGGTTTAATTAATGATGAACTGAAAGTAGCATTGAAGAGTTGATGATGTTACCTGCAGTGTGATTCTCCAGCTGTTCCAGCTGTGTCTGAGTGGATCTCAGTCTTACCTCCAGAGCTGATCAACAATCAGATGATTCATTCATACATTTACTGAGTCTGGATTTAAGGTAAAGTCCAGAATAGAAAGATGAGTGTAAATACAAGTCTACCTGTAGTGTTGTTGTGTCCGTCTGTCAGTCGGGACTCCATCAAGGAAAGTTTATCAGACTGAACTAAAAACACAAAATAAAAACAAGCAAATGTCTTTTTCAAAATGCTCTGAGCGCATTCACCGTCACTCTCACTCTCTCATGTAGCCTACACACTAAGCACCGAGCTATTCCTTAAAGGAGCTATTCCCCAGTCTTGTAACACAAGGAGAGCCTGCCAGAGCTTCTTCTATTTGGTCCGAAAGTCCGAACCATCCAAAAAATGCTTTCACACTATAAATGAACCGGACCATGACCACCTCTTTTGGTCGGACCAAAATTTGGTCTTTTGATCCGGACAGTGGTCCGGGGGAGGTTTCACACCTGTAATTTTGGTTCGGATCAAACTGAAAAGTCCGAAAGTCTGGACCAAATGAGGTATGTGTGAAAACGCCCTTATATTACACAGCTCAGAGGATCAGCAGATTCTGAAAAAAACCTCAAAATAACCATCAGGGCTCATTCATGTTTATAAAGGAGTTCCTCAGGGAACCTTCCTGGATCCTCCACAGTTTCAGTTTCAAGATATATTTAAGGGTTGTACCTGTGTTTTCTGTCTTCAGATCTTCCAGCTGTTTCTCGCTGTCACTCAGTCTGACCTCCAGCTCTAAAGAGAAAACAGTTTAGGGTTAATTTAGGTTGATAAAGGTGTCCCCCAGGGAAACGTATTGGATCCTCCACAGTTTCAGTCTAAAGATATGTTTAAAGGCTCTGACACACCAACCCGACGGCCGACCGATCTAGTCAAGGGTTAGCACTCCACCAATCAGATTGGTCATTGAGTCCGACTGCCCACTGGCCAATTCAACAAGTCCAATCGGCCCAAATGAAGGCCGACGGCTCCTCCAACTGACGACGGCACGGAACATACCGAACAGACTCGAGTCACCGACCTCGCCAGACTGTCCAATGGCCGATGATCGGGTTGGTGCGTCAGGGCCTTATGGTTTGTACCTGAGTTTTCTGTCTTCAGATCTTCCAGCTGTTTCTCGCTGTCACTCAGTCTGACCTCCAGCTCTAAAGATAAAACAGGTTAGGGTTAATTCATGTTTATAAAGGAGTCCCTCAGGGAACCATGCTGGATCCTCCAAAGTTTTTAGTCTGAAGATGTTTTGCTTTGAGCTCAAACATTGACTCTGTTCCAAACTTTTTGCACTTTGTATGAATGTCATAGTTGAATAATACATAAATATATTATATAAATCTATATTTATTTTGAAACCTTCAGAGTATTACCTGAGTTTTCTGTCTTCAGATCTTCCAGGTGTTTCTCGCTGTCACTCAGTCTGACCTCCAGAGCTGAACAGGAAACAGTAAAATCTGATTAATTAATACCTAATTACCACTTGTGTTAATAAAAATAATAAAGTAAATATAAGTCTACCTGTAGTGTTGTTGTGTCTGTCTATCAGTCTGGACTCCATCAAAGAAAGTTGATCAGACTGAACTAAATCAGAATCAGAATCAGTTTTACTGGCCAAGTATACTTACATACACAAGGAATTTGACTTCGGTTGGTGTTAACTGTCTATACATTCAACAAATAGACATGTAGTAGTAAACATTCATTAGACAAATAGTAATATAGACACATACTGTACAATAGAGACAACAATATACATATCAACATAATATACAAAAATACAAATATACAAGTACACATGAGTGGGATGTAAAGTGCAAAAAGTAATAGTGCAAAGTAGTGTGCAAGATGCATATTTGGATAAGTATGTAATGTGTAGAGAAGTGGGTGAGTGGCCAAAGTGGGGCTGACCGCATTTATCAACAAATCAATAGAGTGAAGGCAATGGGAAAGAAGCTAAAAACACATGGTGTGTACCTGTGTTTTCTGTCTTCAGATCTTCCAGCTGTGTCTCATCGTCACTCAGTCTGACCTCCAGAGCTGCACAAAAAAACAATTCATTATTATTTAATGGTTTAATTAATGATGAACTGAAAGTAGCATTGAAGAGTTGATGATGTTACCTGCAGTGTGATTCTCCAGCTGTTCCAGCTGTGTCTGAGTGGATCTCAGTCTTACCTCCAGAGCTGATCAACAATCAGATGATTCATTCATACATTTACTGAGTCTGGATTTAAGGTAAAGTCCAGAATAGAAAGATGAGTGTAAATACAAGTCTACCTGTAGTGTTGTTGTGTCCGTCTGTCAGTCGGGACTCCATCAAGGAAAGTTTATCAGACTGAACTAAAAACACAAAATAAAAACAAGCAAATGTCTTTTTCAAAATGCTCTGAGCGCATTCACCGTCACTCTCACTCTCTCATGTAGCCTACACACTAAGCACCGAGCTATTCCTTAAAGGAGCTATTCCCCGGTCTTGTAACACAAGGAGAGCCTGCCAGAGCTTCTTCTATTTGGTCCGAAAGTCCGAACCATCCAAAAAATGCTTTCACACTATAAATGAACCGGACCATGACCACCTCTTTTGGTCGGACCAAAATTTGGTCTTTTGATCCGGACAGTGGTCCGGGGGAGGTTTCACACCTGTAATTTTGGTTCGGATCAAACTGAAAAGTCCGAAAGTCTGGACCAAATGAGGTATGTGTGAAAACGCCCTTATATTACACAGCTCAGAGGATCAGCAGATTCTGAAAAAAACCTCAAAATAACCATCAGGGCTCATTCATGTTTATAAAGGAGTTCCTCAGGGAACCTTCCTGGATCCTCCACAGTTTCAGTTTCAAGATATATTTAAGGGTTGTACCTGTGTTTTCTGTCTTCAGATCTTCCAGCTGTTTCTCGCTGTCACTCAGTCTGACCTCCAGCTCTAAAGAGAAAACAGTTTAGGGTTAATTTAGGTTGATAAAGGTGTCCCCCAGGGAAACGTATTGGATCCTCCACAGTTTCAGTCTAAAGATATGTTTAAAGGCTCTGACACACCAACCCGACGGCCGACCGATCTAGTCAAGGGTTAGCACTCCACCAATCAGATTGGTCATTGAGTCCGACTGCCCACTGGCCAATTCAACAAGTCCAATCGGCCCAAATGAAGGCCGACGGCTCCTCCAACTGACGACGGCACGGAACATACCGAACAGACTCGAGTCACCGACCTCGCCAGACTGTCCAATGGCCGATGATCGGGTTGGTGCGTCAGGGCCTTATGGTTTGTACCTGAGTTTTCTGTCTTCAGATCTTCCAGCTGTTTCTCACCGACACTCAGTCTGACCTCCAGAGCTGAACAGGAAACAGTAAATATCTGATCAATCTGTCAGTATGGACACCATCAAAGAAAGATGATAAGTCTAACTTCAAGTTTATAAAGGAGTTCCTCAGGGAACCATGTTGGATACTCCATAACTGTTCACAAACTGCTCCAAACAGCTCTATTGTAGTCCAGCCTTTACTTCCGTGAGCAACATGCATCACTTTGTAACACACGTTATAATGCTCGCCTAGCTGCCAGCGTGGCATGCCCTCATACTCTGCTTCTGACTGGCTAGTAGTCCTTATCTAGCTACTGTCAGGGCACACCCTCATACTCTGCTTCTGACTGGCTAGTAGTCCTTACCTAGGTACTGTCAGGGCACGCCCCCATACTCTGCTTCTGACTGGCTAGAAGTCCTTACCTAGGTACTGTCTGGGCACGCCCTCATACTCTGCTTCTGACTGGCTAGTAGTCCTTACCTAGGTACTGCGCATGTGCGACTCCCAACAAAGATGGAACAGAAGTGAGAGGTCTCACTCTGTAGCTAAGACAGAGAGCTCAACACACAGGGTGAAAAGAGGAGCTGCAGCAATGAGCAGTACAACAAAAATATGGTGTTTTTTGAAAATTAGACCATGTAAACCAATTCTGATATAACCTCAAAATACAATTATGAACCTGAAAATGAACATAATATGAGCCCTTTAAGGTTTGTACCTGTGTCTTCTTTCTTTACATCTTCCAGCTTTTTCTCGCTGTCACTCAGTCTGACCTCCAGCTCTAAAGAGAAAACAGTTTAGGGTTAATTCAGGTTTATAAAGGAGTTCCTCAGGGAACCATGTTGGATCCTCCACAGTTTAAGTAGGAGGATATGTTTAAGGTGTGTACCTGTGTTTTCTGTCTTCAGATCTTCCAGCTGTGTCTCATCGTCACTCAGTCTGACCTCCAGAGCTGAACAGGAAACGATTCATTATTATTTAATGGTTTCATTAATGATGAACTGAAAGTAGCATTGAAGAGTTGATGATGTTACCTGCAGTGTGATTCTCCAGCTGTTCCAGCTGTGTCTGAGTGGATCTCAGTCTTACCTCCAGAGCTGATCAACAATCAGATGATTCATTCATACATTCACTGAGTCTGGATTTAAGGTAAAGTCCAGAATAGAAAGATGAGTGTAAATACAAGTCTACCTGTAGTGTTGTTGTGTCCGTCTGTCAGTCGGGACTCCATCAAGGAAAGTTTATCAGACTGAACTAAAAAACACAAAATCAAAACAAAGAAATGTATTTTTAAAAATACCCCAATAACAATGGTTTATATTACACAGCTCAGAGGATCAGCAGATTCTGAAAAAAACCCTCAAAATAACCATCAGGGCTCATTCATGTTTATAAAGGAGTTCCTCAGGGAACCTTCCTGGATCCTCCACAGTTTCAGTCTAAAGATATGTTTAAAGGCTCTGACACACTAACCCGACGGCCGACCGTCAGGAAGAAAGGCAGTCAGACTGATCAGTCGTCTCCCAGAGGTCAAAAAAGTGCCTCAGAACACACCGAATCGACGCCGACTTGGGCATACGTTCTACACGTGTGCAAGACGTAATACGACTCCATAACAGCAGGCGGCGCTAATCTGTATTGTCGCCCAAAAATGAAAACCGGAAATGTCGGAACATCTCTCTAGACCTCGTAAACACAAAGCACGCTGTCGTCAGTCATTGTTTTCATCAGAGAGGGTTGATAGTAGTCAAGAAGGATCATTGTGGTCATTACTCGCTGAACGGAAGAAAATACAATGGCGAGTAATAAGAAGATACTGGCGTTGTCAGCTCTCGGGCTTCTTCTTGTGGAAGAAGCACTGATTCGCTAGTCAAGGGTTAGCACTCCACCAATCAGATTGGTCATTGAGTCCGACTGCCCACTGGCCAATTCAACAAGTCCAATCGGCCCAAATGAAGGCCGACGGCTCCTCCAACTGACGACGGCACGGAGCATACCGAACAGACTCGAGTCACCGACCTCGCCAGACTGTCCAATGGTCGATTATCGGGTTGGTGTGTCAGCGCCTTATGGTTTGTACCTGAGTTTTCTGTCTTCAGATCTTCCAGCTGTTTCTCACCGACACTCAGTCTGACCTCCAGAGCTGAACAGGAAACAGTAAATATCTGATCAATCTGTCAATCTGGACTCCATCAAAGAAAGATGATAAGTCTAGGGTTAATTCAAGTTTATAAAGGAGTTCCTCAGGGAACCATGTTGGATACTCCATAACGGTTCACAAACTGCTCCAAACAGCTCTATTGTAGTCCAGCCTTTACTTCCATGAGCAACATGCATCACTTTGTAACACACGTTATAATGCTCGCCTAGCTGCCAGCGTGGCATGCCCTCATACTCTGCTTCTGACTGGCTAGTAGTCCTTACCTAGGTACTGTCTGGGCACGCCCTCATACTCTGCTTCTGACTGGCTAGTAGTCCTTACCTAGGTACTGTCAGGGCACGCCCCCATACTCTGCTTCTGACTGGCTAGTAGTCCTTATCCAAGGTACTGTCAGGGCACGCCCCCATACTCTGCTTCTGACTGGCTAGTAGTCCTTACCTAGGTACTGTCTGGGCACGCCCTCATACTCTGCTTCTGACTGGCTAGTAGTCCTTACCTAGGTACTGTCAGGGCACGCCCCCATACTCTGCTTCTGACTGGCTAGTAGTCCTTATCCAAGGTACTGTCAGGGCACGCCCCCATACTCTGCTTCTGACTGGCTAGAAGTCCTTACCTAGGTACTGTCTGGGCACGCCCTCATACTCTGCTTCTGACTGGCTAGTAGTCCTTACCTAGGTACTGAGCATGTGCGACTCCCCACAAAGATGGAACAGAAGTGAGATGTCTCACTCTGTAGCTAAGACAGAGAGCTCAACACACAGGGTGAAAAGAGGAGCTGCAGCAATGAGCAGTACAACAAAAATATGGTGTTTTTTGAAAATTAAACCATGTAAACCTATTCTGATATAACCTCAAAATACAATTATGAACCTGAAAATGAACATAATATGAGCCCTTTAAGGTTTGTACCTGTGTCTTCTTTCTTTACATCTTCCAGCTTTTTCTCGCTGTCACTCAGTCTGACCTCCAGCTCTAAAGAGAAAACAGTTTAGGATTAATTCAGGTTCATAAAGGAGTTCCTCAGGATCCTCCACAGTTTAAGTAGGAGGATATGTTTAAGGTGTGTACCTGTGTTTTCTGTCTTCAGATCTTCCAGCTGTGTCTCATCGTCACTCAGTCTGACCTCCAGAGCTGAACAGGAAACGATTCATTATTATTTAACGGTTTCATTAATGATGAACTGAAAGTAGCATTGAAGAGTTGATGATGTTACCTGCAGTGTGATTCTCCAGCTGTTCCAGCTGTGTCTGAGTGGATCTCAGTCTTACCTCCAGAGCTGATCAACAATCAGATGATTCATTCATACATTCACTGAGTCTGGATTTAAGGTAAAGTCCAGAATAGAAAGATGAGTGTAAATACAAGTCTACCTGTTGTGTTGTTGTGTCCGTCTGTCAGTCTGGACTCCATCAAGGAAAGTTTATCAGACTGAACTAAAAACACAAAATCAAAACAAGCAAAATGTCCTTTTCAAAATACTCGAATAACAATGGTTTATATTACACAGCTCAGAGGATCAGCAGATTCTGAAAAAAAACCTCAAAACAACCAACAGGGCTCATTCATGTTTTTAAAGGAGTTCCTCAGGGAACCTTCCTGGATCCTCCACAGTTTCAGTCTAAAGATATGTTTAAAGGCTCTGACACACCAACCCGACGGCCGACCGTCAGGAGGAAAGGCAGTCAGACTGATCAGTCGTCTCCCAGAGGTCAAAAAAGTGCCTCAGAACACACCGAATCGACGCCGACTTGAGCGTACATTCTACACGTGTGCAAGACGTAATACGACTCCATAACAGCAGGCGGCGCTAATCTGTATTGTCGCCCAAAAATGAAAACCGGAAATGACGGAACATCTCTCTAGACCTCGTAAACACAAAGCACGCTGTCGTCAGTCATTGTTTTCATCAGAGAGGGTTGATAGTAGTCAAGAAGGATCGTTGTTGTCATTACTCGCTGAACGGAAGAAAATACAATGGCGAGTAATAAGAAGATACTGGCGTTGTCAGCTCTCGGGCTTCTTCTTGTGGAAGAAGCACTGAGTCGCTAGTCAAGGGTTAGCACTCCACCAATCAGATTGGTCATTGAGTCCGACTGCCCACTGGCCAATTCAACAAGTCCAATTGGCCCAAATGAAGGCCGACGGCTCCTCCAACTGACGACGGCACGGAACACAGCGAACAGACTCAAGTCACCGACCTCGCCAGACTGTCAGATGGCCGATGATCGGGTTGGTGTGTCAGCGCCTTATGGTTTGTACCTGAGTTTTCTGTCTTCAGATCTTCCAGCTGTTTCTCACCGACACTCAGTCTGACCTCCAGCTCTAAAGAGAAAACAGTATCTTATTAATTAATAACTAATTACCACTAGTGTTGATACAAATATTAAATATAAAAATAAGTCAACCTGCAGTGTTTTTGTGTGTGATATTCAGTCTGGACTCCAACGAGGAAAGCTGTTCAGACTGAACTGAGTTTTCTGTCTTCAGATCTTCCAGCTGTTTCTCATTAACACTCAGTCTGACCTCCAGAGCTGAACAGGAAACAGTAAATATCTGATCAATCTGTCAGTCTGGACTCCATCAAAGAAAGATGATCAGTCTAGGGTTAATTCAAGTTTATAAAGGAGTTCCTCAGGGAACCATGTTGGATCCTCCACAATTTCATTTAGATTTATTTTTTCATTGAGCTAAGAACTTTGACTCTGCTCCAAACTCTTATCATTTTGTATGAAGGTGATAGCTAATGTATTTATATATAATAACACACTACTATAAATCTATATATAGTTTGAAACCTTCAGAGTGTTACCTGTGTTTTCTGCCTTCAGATCTTCCAGCTGTTTCTCGCTGTCACTCAGTCTGACCTCCAGCTCTACAGAGAGAACTGTAAATATCTGATTGATTACAAATGCATCCGAAAATGCTTCTCACCTTCATTCACCTTAAAGGGGTGATAGAATGCAAAACCGATTTTACCTTGTCATAGTTGAAAAACGATAGTTTGGAGGGTAAATAGGACATACATAGAAGCTCAAAATCCCATTGACACCTCTTTCCTCTGCAAATCTCACAATTTGAAACTGCTGCTGAAAATGGGCGAATCTCAACAAAGCTAAAAGTTGACGTCAACTCCTCAACTCCTAGTCTTTTGTCATGCCCCAATATTACTGTCTTGGCTACAAAACTTAAACGTATTCCACCAACTCTGCTCCGGTCGCATCTACACATCTGCTTCCTTTTTCTCTATCTCTCTTCTGTCCACTTTACACACACACACACACACACACACACACACTGAGCTCTCTTAAAGGAGCCGCAGCACCATTTTACAACAAGTGCCTTATCGCGCTGATGTGACCGAGCCCGACCCAAACCCAACCATATTTCTAAATATCTGTCCGAACCCGGTCTGTCGGGTACCGTCGGGACCCGTCGGGCTCGGTTCGGGTATCCATGCCTTAGTTCACACCCCTCTTCCCATGGGACTGTAAGTTCTATGAGGATGATCTTTTTTGCCTCTTCAGACCACAGTACCACAATCATCATCATTTCCCATGATTGGGCCTTTTGTGGCAGACTGGTTCTTGTTGTTGCTGTAGTCGGCGTTTTTTCCCCCTCCCTTACAAACTGGATTGATGCTGTTTTCCGAAGTGGTTGGCGTTTCTTTTTCCTCTCCTGCTCTAAGGTGTTGGCGAGTGTCATGAGCACCCTGTCGTGGCGCCACCTGTACCTTCCTTGGGTGAGTGCCTTTTTACACCTGGTCAAGATGTGTGCCATGGTGCCCCGCTCCCCACAAAGCTTGCACAATGGGTCCTCTCTCATGCCCCACTTGTGCAAGTTTGTCGAGGTTGGGAGTGTGTCATACACTGATCTCAGCAGGAAGGAGATGCGGAACGGCTCCAGTCTCCATAGGTCCACCCAGGTGATCTTCCTCTTGGGAAGATCCCATTTGGTCCAGGCTCCTTGGGAAGCTAGGTCCACTGCCCTTGACCTTTGTCCTTCCTCTTCCAGGTTCTGTACCTTTTCTTGAATCATGGCTCTTCTATCACTGGTTCCTGCCTTCCTCCACTATTGGAAATCGGAGGTTCCAAGACCCTGTCTTCCCGTGCATGGCGCTCCAATGATATCATGTAGCTTCAACATGCTCTCAGCTTGTGCAACAGATGAATCAGCTGCCCACTTGCATGTTCATCTTGACTTGTTCATCCTGGGAGTCTCTGTATATCATTACGACTCTGCACTTTGCAACTTTGAATTCCTCAACCATGGATGACAGAGGAAGTTGGAGCTGCCCTGATCTTATGTAGAGGCCTACTGCAGTGAAGCTTGGAGGGATTCCCAACCACTTTCGGAGGTACTTATTGATCTTCCTCTCCACTCCTTCAACGCATGTCATCGGGACTTCATACACAGTCAGCAGCCACATGAGTCTTGGCAACAGTCCATGTTGATAGAGCCATGCTTTAAATTTCCCAGGGAGCCCTGATTTTTCGATCCTCCTCATCCATTCTTCTATCTGCTTTTCCGTACTGGCTATGTTGTTCCTGTCAGTGAGTCATCGAACCACTTTCCGAGGCACTTGATTGGATTCTCCTCTATTGATGGAATCACTTTCTCTTGCACATGCAGCTTGAACCTGTTGGTCAACTTCCCGTTCCTGATCACCATACTCCTGGATTTCTTTGGCTTAAACTTCATTCTGGCCCATGTTGCCATGTGGTCCAGAACAGTTAGCACCCACCTTGCATCCACTTGGGTTGTGGTCGTCATGGTAAGGTCGTCCATGTAACCTCTTATTGGGGGTTGTCGGATGCCTGACTTAATTTTTGGACCCCGGGCTTCCTTCTCCGCAGCTGTTATTAGGAGGGTCATTCCCATGACGAAGAGGATGGGGGAGATTGTGCAGCCAGTTACAAAACCCTTTTCCAGGCTTTGCCACTGAGTTTGAGGTGGATTCCACCAAAGTAGCTGGTGATCATTCCCTTGATGTGCTGAGGGATGTGGGAGTGGTCCAATGCTGCATGGATGAGGGCGTGAGGGATTGATCCATAGGCATTGGCCAAATCCAGCCAGACAACAGTCAGGTTGCCTTTGCTAGCTTTAACATAATACCTAATTACTAATTACCACCTAATACCTAATTACCACTGGTGTTGATGAAAATAATAAAGTAAATATAAGTCTACCTGTAGTGTTGTTGTGTCCGTCTGTCAGTCTGGACTCAATCAAAGAAAGTTGATCAGAATGAACTAAAAAACACAAAATTAAAAAAAAAAGTCTTCATCAAAACATAAGAAGGGAATTTAATCATCTGTATTATCAGGATGACTAAGGAGTTCCTCAGGGAACCTTCCTGGATCCTCCACAGTTTCAGTTTGAAGAAGCACTACATGCACAGTCTGAGCTACAATAAATTATTTTCCACTTTATTCAGATAACATGTAATCTGCAGGTGGTTTGAAACCTTCAGAGTATTACCTGAGTTTTCTGTCTTCAGATCTTCCAGCTGTTTCTCGCTGTCACTCAGTCTGACCTCCAGCTCTAAAGAGAAAACATTTCAGGGTTGATTCTTATGAAGGAGTTCCTCAGGGAAACGTATTTGATCCTCCTTTCAGTCTGAAGATACGTTTAAGCAGGGTTGGAGAGGGACTAAAAAAATCTACCACCGGCCCTGACACAGACAAGGCAAGTGGAGGGTCCGAGTTTTAAACTGATTAAGTGTAATGTTTTCATAACCCAATGTATACTTCTAGCTTTGGGTGCTCAAGATAGTAGGCTACACACAGCTACGGATTCGACCAAAACTTTTTTGGCTTTCCATCATTTGACTCACACACTGTCTGTTAACGTTACTGATAGACTTCCAAACGTGACGAGGAAAAAAAGAGGTGTTCGATGGCTTTATGTCATAGGCCGACCAGGGCTATGCCATTTGGGGAGGGGCCGCTCACTGATCCCCCTATGTTTCTGAAAATCCTAGACATGGTTGTGACCTGCACTTCGTTAGTGCTTGCTGATTAGTCTGTGTTTGTATTGAAATAAAAGGCTGCACAGTTTGACAAGCGGGCAGCGGCCGCACACCAGGCCGCTGGATGGTGTTGCTAAGAACTTGCAATGTATAACTATTATCAGACTGGCCCTCGCAGCCTCGAAACACTACCAGCCAACCAGGAAAAGTCCCGACTCTCCTGATTGCCACTCTACCTGTGTTTTCTGTCTTCAGATCTTCCAGCTGTGTCTCATCGTCACTCAGTCTGACCTCCAGAGCTGAACAGGAAATGATTTATGTTTTATTTAACGGTTTAATTAATGATGCATTAAAAGTAGCATTGAAGAGTTGATGATGTTACCTGCAGTGTGATTCTCCAGCTGTTCCAGCTGTGTCTGAGTGGATCTCAGTCTTACCCCCAGAGCTGATCAACAATCAGATGATTCATTCATACATTCACTGAGTCTGGATTTAAGGTAAAGTCCAGAATAGAAAGATGAGTGTAAATACAAGTCTACCTGTAGTGTTGTTGTGTCCGTCTGTCAGTCGGGACTCCATCAAGGAAAGTTTATCGGACTGAACTAAAAAACACAAAATCAAAACAAACTAATGTCTTTTTCAAAATACCCCAATAACAATGGTTTATATTACACAGCTCAGAGGATCAGCAGATTCTGAAAAAAACCTCAAAACAACCATCAGGGCTCATTCATGTTTATAAAGGAGTTCCTCAGGGAACCTTCCTGGATCCTCCACAGTTTCAGTTTCAAGATACGTTTAAGGGTTGTACCTGTGTTTTCTGTCTTCAGCTCTTCCAGCTGTTTCTCGCTGTCACTCAGTCTGACCTCCAGCTCTAAAGAGAAAACAGTTTAGGGTTAATTTAGGTTTATTAAGATGTCGCCCAGGGAGAGACTTCCGATGGAGTAGTCTCTTTATTCCTCGCTCCCACCCTTTTCATCTTTAGGCAAGGAAGCTTTATTTGTATAGCACATTTCAGCAACAGGGGAATTCAAAGTGCTTTATATAAAAACGATTAAAATACAAGAATAAAAGTTACAGTGCAGTATTAGAAATTAAACATTAAAGAGCAGTTAAAAACAGTTAAAAATATATAAGCAGATAAAATCTGAGATTTTATGGTGCTAGTATGGGACAATGTATAAGCCGTTGCTCTATACACGTAATCCACCCACAATCCTTGCCGTTCCCAGAACGGGCCGGTCCCACCGGTCTTACTTTTTAATTTCTCTTTATATGCTTATATAGATTTTCATACAGTTTCAACAATGTAACTTCAGTATAAAAAATGAACAATTATTTAAAGAAAGTCAACATCAAAAGAAAAGGTGTCCAGCCTTGATTTAAAAGAACAGAGTTGCAGCAGACCTGCAGTTTTCTGGGAGTTTGTTCCAGATATCTATCGATCTACCGGTCAGTTTTCGTTCCTACCCTCACCTATGGTCATGAAGGCTGGGTCATGACCGAAAGAACAAGATCCAGGGTACAAGCGGCCGAAATGGGTTTCCTCAGGAGGGTGGCTGGTGTCTCCCTTAGAGATAGGGTGAGAAGCTCAGTCATCCGTGAGGAGCTCGGAGTAGAGCCGCTGCTCCTTCACGTCAATAGGAGCCAGTTGAGGTGGTTTGGGCATCTGGTAAGGATGCCCCCTGGGCACCTCCCTAGGGAGGTGTTCCAGGCACGTCCAGCTGGGAGGAGGCCTGGACTAGGTGGAGGGATTATATCTCCAACCTGGCCTGGGAATGCCTCGGGATCCCCCAGTCGGAGCTGGTTAATGTGGCTCGGGAAAGGGAAGTTTGGGGTCCCCTGCTGGAGCTGCTACCCCCGCGACCCGAGACCGGATAAGCGGACGAAGATGGATGTTCCAGATATGTGGAGCATAAAAACTGAATGCTGCTTCCCCCTGTTTAGTTCTGACTCTGGGGAGAGAAAGCAGACCTGTCCCAGACGACCTGAGAGGTCTGGGTGGTTCATAGTTTACTAGCAGATTAGAAATGTATTTTGGACCTAAACCGTTTAGTGATTTATAAACCAGCAAAAGTATTTTGAAATCAATTCGTTGAGGCACTGGAAGCCAGTGTAAAGACTTCAGAACTGGAGTGATGTGATCCACTTTCTTGGTCTTAGTGAGGACTCGAGCAGCAGCGTTCTGAATCAGCTGCAGCTGTCTGATTTTTTAGGGAGACCCGTAAAGACACCATTACAGTAGTCAAGTCTACTGAAGATAAAAGCATTGGACAAGTTTTTCCAAATCCTGCTGAGACATTCTTCATTTAATTTAAGGAAGTTCTTTACAGTCCAGCCAAAGTGCTGCAACTAGCCACTTATATCTAACTATACTCTACACTATACTATTTCACCAAGTCAGGAGGATGTCCAACAAGTTGAAGAAAGAAGACCAAAAGAAGGATGAGTCGATGTCGAGTGCCACAATATCCATGCTAACGGCTATGCTAGCCGAGCACAAGGAGTTCAAGATTTTTTTCCAAGCGGAATTCAGCACGGCATTTTCCAAACTCAAGGTGAGGCTTGATAACATCTAGACTACTATGAAGGTGTCCCCCAGGGAACCATGTTGGATCCTCTACAGTTTGATTGTGAAGATATGTTTAAGGTGTGTACCTGTGTTTTCTGTCTTCAGATCTTCCAGCTGTTTCTCGCTGTCACTCAGTCTGACCTCCAGCTCTAAAGAGAAAACGGTAAATATCAGATTAATTAATACCTAATTACCACTTGTGTTAATAAAAATAATAAAGTAAAAATAAGTCTACCTGCAGTGTTGTTGTGTCCGTCTGTCAGTCTGGACTCCATCAAGGAAAGTTTATCAGACTGAACTAAAAACACAACATCAAAAAGTCTTCATCAAGACACACTGAGCTCCTTTCTCCTCTCTCTTTCCATTTGTGTGCATCCATGTCCCAGAAATGCTTGTTACTATTCTAGCTTTGGGGAGCTTTTTCCCCGGAGTCCTTATGTTTTTTTTTTGCCCAGCATGTTTCCTTGGATTAGGGTGGCACCTAAATCATGGTTGCAGCTGTCGCTGTGGTCCGGCTCCGCGCCCTGCTATGCCCTGTTACACCCTGCTACACCCTGCAGTGCCCTGCTACGCCCTGTAAAGTTCTGCAGTGCCCTGCTATGTCCTGCTACGCCCTGCTACGTCCTGCTATGCCCTGCAGTGCCCTGCTACGTCCTGCAATACACTGCAGTGTCCTGCTACGCCATGCTATGCCCTGCAGTGCCCTGCTACGTCCTTTAACGCCCTGCAATGCCCTGCTATGCCATGAACCACTACAACTACTATTTCTAGTCACTGTTCCATTATCTTTATTCAGTGTGCCATTGTGCTGCAATAGCAGCAATCGGCAAAATGACTATTATCCCGCATACTTATTATTATTATTCTGCCTCTTTTTTGTCCCGCTACTAGTCACGGAGCGTTGCCAATACGTACACACAAAATACATCAAAACGTGTGTAATGACCGGGAATGGTGTGCTATGACTTTTCGAAGACATTTGCCGCGCGGTTTTCACAAGATCGGCAAAACCGCAGCAAAATTTCCCATAGACTTTTATGGGAAATCTTCGGGAAATTGCTTAACATTGCTCCAAACAACCCCTCTTTAGGGCCATACTGTATCGCCATACTTTAATGTAGAAAAATTATTAAAAGTTTAAACCGAAGACAAAACTTTGGCGTTTATTGGGCTGAATGGGCATTCTGATATCAAGCACGGTTTCTACCAAATCATAGTTTATGTATCGTCCAGTTTTCAGACCATTTCAGATTTTCCAATGTGTGTGTATGGGGATGGAATGTTGAGAGTTAGAGGGGAGGACAGAGGGGGGAGCTGCAGTACAATTCTCTGGAATCTTTCCAAACAAATTGCTCTCTCCCCTACAGTTTTCACTCTTCATACATCATGGTTGGTCAACATGTAGGAAATGTTGTGCCGGTCGCAGACATGTAACTATGGAATCCACCGGACCTAAACTTTTGGCTTTGTTCATACCAACTGCCGATAGAAACAACGAAAAAAATATCTGGAAAGATGCAGATGGTTCCCTGTTTGTTACCTCCTCTGTGTCGCCTATATTTGACACCACAAACATAAAAACCAGATCCATGCGTTCGCCAGACCTTTATCTTTCTTGTGATGTTAATATTTTTGCCGTTTGGACCCATGGTTTTTGAATTACAGAACAAACTTAAGAGGTATAATTATAATTAAATGGACATGTTTGACCCATGGAAGATACTATCTCCCCCTCTACTCCCTCACTGTGGAAATCACCACAACAACAACTTCTTACACACTCCTCCTATCATAGAGACTCTTTACTGTAGGCCATTTTGTCCTCTCTTTTCAGGACATGTCAAACAGCAGATTTACTGTTAGCTAGTGTTATTCGGATGTGCACCCAGTAGTAGGCACACTGTCAAAATTTCTTGCGGAATTTTCTAGTTGTGACTATTATTGCCACTGTTCATCACATCCCCAACGGCCCCGTCAGACACCCCCTACCAAGAGCCTGGGTCTGTCCGAGGTTTCTTCCTAAAAGGGAGTTTTTCCTCACCACTGTCACTAAATGCTTGCTCTTGGGGGAATTACTGGAATTGTTGGGTCTTATAACTCTTGTTATGATTTGATACTATAAATAAAATTGAACTGAATTAAATTGAAAACATAAAAAGGGAATTTAATCATCTGTATTATCAGGATGATTAAGGAGTTCCTCAGGGAACCTTCCTGGATCCTCCACAGTTTCAGTTTGAAGAAGCACTACATGCACAGTCTGAGCTACAATCAATTATTTTCCACTTTATTCAGATAACATTTAATAATCTGCAGGTGGTTTGAAACCTTCAGAGAGTTACCTGTGTTTTCTGTCTTCAGATCTTCCAGCTGTTTCTCGCTGTCACTCAGTCTGACCTCCAGAGCTGAACACAAAATGATTCATGTTTTATTTAATGGTTTAATTAATGATGAACTGAAAGTAGCATTGAAGAGTTGATGTTACCTGCAGTGTGATTCTCCAGCTGTTCCAGCTGTGTCTGAGTGGATCTCAGTCTTACCTCCAGAGCTGATCAACAATCAGATGATTCATTCATACATTCACTGAGTCTGGATTTAAGGTAAAGTCCAGAATAGAAAGATGAGTGTAAATATAAGTCTACCTGTAGTGTTGTTGTGTCCGTCTGTCAGTCGGGACTCCATCAAGGAAAGTTTATCAGACTGAACTAAAAAAACACAAAATCAAAACAAACAAATGTCTTTTTCAAAATACCCCAAAAACAATGGTTTATATTACACAGCTCAGAGGATCAGCAGATTCTGAAAACAACCATCAGGGCTCATTCATGTTTATAAAAGAGTTCCTCAGGGAACCTTCCTGGATCCTCCACAGTGTCAGTTTGAAGAAGCACTACATGCACAGTTTGAGCTACAATACATTTTTTCCTCTTTATTCAGATAACATTTAATAATCTGAAGTTAGTTTGAAACTTTCAGAGGGTTACCTGAGTTTTCTGTCTTCAGATCTTCCAGCTGTTTCTCGCTGTCACTCAGTCTGACCTCCAGCTCTAAAGAGAAAACAGGTTAGGGTTAATTCATGTTTATAAAGGAGTTCCTCAGGGAAACGTATTGGATCCTCCACAGTTTAAGTAAGAGGATACATTTGAAAATGTCACTTTATGAGGTTTTTTAACATTAATATGAGTTCCCCCAGCCTGCCTATGGTCCCCCAGTGGCTAGAAATGGCGATAGGTGTAAACCGAGCCCTGAGTATCCTGCTCTGCCTTTGAGAAAATGAAAGCTCAGATGGGCCGATCTGGAATCTTCCCTTTATGACATCATAAGGGTAAAGGTTACCTCCCCTTTCTCTACTTTGCCCGCCCAGAGAATTTGGCCCACCCATGAGAAAGAGAGAACTCAAAACAACCATCAGGACTCATTCATGTTTATAAAGGAGTTCCTCAGGGAACCTTCCTGGATCCTCCACAGTTTCAGTTTCAAGATTTGTTGTAAGGTGTGTACCTGTGTTTTCTTTCTTCAGATCTTCCAGCTGTTTCTCGCTGTCACTCAGTCTGACCTCCAGAGCTGAACAGGAAACAGTAAAATCTGATTAATTAATACCTAATTACCACTTGTGTTAATAAAAATAATAAAGTAAATATAAGTCTACCTGTAGTGTTGTTGTGTCTGTCTATCAGTCTGGACTCCATCAAAGAAAGTTGATCAGACTGAACTAAGTCAGAATCAGAATCAGATTTACTGGCCAAGTATACTTACATACACAAGGAATTTGACTTTGGTTGGTGCTAACTCTCTATACATTCAACAAATAGACATGTAGTAGTAAGAGAAGTACACATGGAATGGGATGTAAAGTGCAAAAAGTAATAGTGCAAAGTAGTGTGCACAGGGCTTTAAATTGACACCCACCAACCTGCCAAATGCGGGTAGAAATAAACTTTGGCGGGTAACATTGTAAAGTTACGAGCCAATTTGGCTGGTGATGAATGACGCAAAGCGTCTGTTTGATTCGGCAGGCTGCAAAAACGTACGACAAGTCAGTGTTGCCAGATTGGTCTGTTTTCTGCCAAGACATGTTGGCCGGTGACCAAAAAAGTTAATTCCATGCCCTGAGTGTGCAAGATGCATATTGGGATGATAAGTATGTAATGTGTAGAGAAGTGGGGGAGTAGCCAAATCAGTAGAGTGATGGCAGTGGGAAAGAAGAAATGGTTTGTACCTGTGTTTTCTGTCTTCAGATCTTCCAGCTGTTTCTCACCGACACTCAGTCTGACCTCCAGAGCTGAACAGGAAACAGTAAATATCTGATCAATCTGTCAGTCTGGACTCCATCAAAGAAAGATGATCAGTCTAGGGTTAATTCAGATTTATAAAGGAGTTCCTCAGGGAACCTTCCTGGATCTTCCACAGTTTCAGTTTCAAGATATGTATTAAGGCGCTGACACACCAACCGGATAATCGGCCGTCGGACAGTCTGGCGAGGTCGGTGACTCGAGTCTGTTCGGTGTGTTCGGTGCCTTCGTCAGTCGGAGGAGCTGTCGGCCTTCATTTGGGCCGATTTGACATGTTGAATCGGCCAGTGGGCAGTCGGACTCAATGACCAATCTGATTGGTGGAGTGCAAACCTGGAAATAACTAGAGTCTCTCAAAATCTGACGAAAATCTTTCAAACTGACCTTTGTTGATCTGAAATGAAGACAGATTCAGCAACTGCACGGCCTATTTCTCTCTTAAAATGTTTTCAGAAACACGTTTCGGTGAACTATCTTCATAAAATACGAGATCGTATTCTGAACAAGC
The DNA here is from genome assembly GCF_008315115.2 of Sander lucioperca. Classification (NCBI taxonomy): domain Eukaryota; kingdom Metazoa; phylum Chordata; class Actinopteri; order Perciformes; family Percidae; genus Sander; species Sander lucioperca. The sequence goes on along the minus strand of NC_050190.1, from coordinate 26,716,775 downwards.
CGCCATTATGCAAAGCTAGACCCACATGACGTGTTCGTCATTTCCGGTTTTAATTTTTTGGGCGACAATACAGATTAGCGCCGCCTGCTGCTATGGAGACGCATTACGTCTCGCACACGTGCAGAACGTACGCTCAAGTCGGTGTTGCCTCAGTGTGTTCTGAGGCACTTTTTGGACCTCGGGGAGCCGACTGATCAGTCCGACTGCCTTTACTGCCGACGGTCGGCCGTCGGGTTGGTGTGTCAGGGCCTTAAGGTTATACCTGTGTTTTCTGTCTTCAGATCTTCCAGCTGTTTCTCACCAACACTCAGTCTGACCTCCAGGTCTAAAGAGAAAACAGTATCTGATTAATTAATAACTAATTACCACTAGTATTGATACAAATATTAAATATAAAAATAAATCAACCTGTAGTGTTTTTGTGTGGGATATTCAGTCTGGATTCCAACGAGGAAAGCTGTTCAGACTGAACTGAGTTTTCTGTCTTCAGATCTTCCAGCTGTTTCTCATTAACACTCAGTCTGACCTCCAGAGCTGAACAGGAAACAGTAAATATCTGATCAATCTGTCAGTCTGGACTCCATCAAAGAAAGATGATCAGTCTAGGGTTAATTCAAGTTTATAAATGAGTTCCTCAGGGAAACATGTTGGATCCTACACAATTTTAGTCTGAAAATGTTTAAAGTGCTCATATTATGCTGTTTGGCTTTTTCCCTTTCCTTTATTGTGTTATATATCTTTTTGTGCACGTTATAGGTTTACAAAGTGAAAAAGCCCAAAGTCCCCACCCAAAGGGACTTACCATCTCCAACAGAAAACACTGTTCACAAACTGCTCCAAACAGCTCTATTGTAGTCCAGCCTTTACTTCAGAGACACACGTGCGTTACTTTGTACACGTTATAATGCTCGCCTAGCTGCTAGCATGGCACGCCCTCATACTCTGCTTCTGTCTGGCTAGTAGTCCTTACCTAGGTACTGTCAGGGCACGCCCTCATACTCTGCTTCTGACTGGCTAGTAGTCCTTACCTAGGTACTGTCAGGGCATGCCCTCATACTCTGCTTCTGACTGGCTAGTAGCCCTTACCTAGGTACTGAGCATGTGCGACTCCCAACAAAGATGGAACAGAAGTGAGAGGTCTCACTCTGTAGCTAAGACAGAGAGCTCAACACACAGGGTGAAAAGAGGAGCTGCAGCAATGAGCAGTACAACAAAAATATGTTTTTTGAAAATTAAACCATGTAAACCTATTCTGACATAACCTCAAAATACAATTATTAACCTGAAAATGAGCATAATATGAGCCCTTTAAGGTTTGTACCTGTGTTTTCTTTCTTTACATCTTCCAGCTGTTTCTCGCTGTCACTCAGTCTGACCTCCAGCTCTAAAGAGAAAACAGTTTAGGGTTAATTTAAGTTTATTAAGGAGTTCCTCAGGGAAACATAATGGATCCTCTAAAGTTTCTTTCTGAAGATGTTTTTTCTTTGAGCTCAAACTTTGACTCTGTTCCAAACTTTTTTGCACTTTGTATGAATGTCATAGTTGAATAATACTTAAATATATTATATAAATCTATATTTATTTTGAAACCTTCAGAGGGTTACCTGTGTTTTCTGCCTTCAGATCTTCCAGCTGTTTCTCGCTGTCACTCAGTCTGACCTCCAGCTCTAAAGAGAAGACATTTCAGGAGTAGGGATTCACAGATCCTACTTTTTCAGTCCCGATACCAATGCCTGGGCTTTGTGTATCTGTCGATACCCGATACCTGAATTAATAATACACTGTATACCTTCCACCTTATACCTTCCTTCCACCATGGAAACTAAACTAAACATTACCTTCCTAAGACAAAATAACATAAATGTCATGTATTGAATTCTCATTTATTTGTACACACGTGCGACAGAGGAAAAAAAATTAACAAAACTGGCCCGTGGATCTGTTAATTTTTACGATCCCTGATCCAGCTATTTTGTCAATATCGGGACTGATATCTGATCTTAATATCGGATCGCTGCACCCCCTATATCAGGGTTCATTCGCACTTATTAAAAGGTGTTCCTATGGGAACCATGTTGGATTCTCCACAGTTTGATTATATGTATGTATATGTTTGAGGTTCATACTAAGTTAAGTATGGGACTAATATGGGACCTCCAGCTCTAAACATCTGATTAATTAACAACTAATTACCACTTGTGTGAGGGATTGATCCATAGGCATTGGTCAAATCCAGCCAGACAACAGTCAGGTTGCCTTTGCTAGCTTTAACCTAATACCTATACCTAATTACTAATTACCACCTAATACCTAATTACCACTTGTGTTGATGAAAATAATAAAAGTATTAATAAGTCTACCTGTAGTGTTGTTTTGTCCGTCTGTCAGTCTGGACTCCATCAAAGAAAGCTGATCAGACTGAACTAAAAAACACAAAATCAAAACATAAGAAGGGAATTTAATCATCTGTATGATCAGGATGACTAAGGAGTTCCTCAGGGAACCTTCCTGGATCCTCCACAGTTTCAGTTTGAAGAAGCACTACATGCACAGTCTGAGCTACAATACATTATTTTCCACTTTATTCAGATAACATTTAATAATCTGAAGTTGGTTTGAAACCTTCAGAGTATTACCTGAGTTTTCTGTCTTCAGATCTTCCAGCTGTTTCTCGCTGTCACTCAGTCTGACCTCCAGCTCTAAAGAGAAGACATTTCAGGGTTAATTCATGTTTATAAAGGAGTTCCTCAGGAAACCATAGCCGCTTTCCGACCGGAGGGATTTTTGCAGTTCCTAGAACCCATATTACTCCTGTTCCGACTGGACCAATATGGGGATTATTAAATTCCTCTGACCACAGTTCCTGTAAAGCTGCTTACACACCAACCAGACGGCCGACGGTCAGCAGTAAAGCCAGTCGGACTGATCAGTCTCCCCGAGTTGGTCCAAAAAGTTCCTCAGAACACACCGAAGAGACGAAACGTAATACGTCTCCATAACAGCAGGCGGCGCTAATCTGTATTGTCGCCCAAAAAATGAGAACCGGCAGCAGATTGGACGAACGCGTCACGTGGCTCTGGTTTCTCCAGAAATTCAAAGCCAGACTGTCATGGCGGCTCGTTCAGAATACGATCTCATATTGTACTAAAATAGTTCACCGAAACGTGTTTCTGAAAACATTTTAAGAGAGAAATAGGCCGTGCAGTTGCTGAATCTGTCTTCATTTCAGATCAACAAAGGTCAGTTTAAAAGATGGGGAAGACCCAGGACTAGGTGGAGGGATTATATCTCCAACCTGGCCTGGGAACGCCTCGGGATCGGGTTAATGTGGCTCGGGAAAGGGAAGTTTGGGGTCCCCTGCTGGAGCTGCTCCCCCCGCGGCCCGATACCGGATAAGCGGACGAAGATGGATGGATGGATGGATGGATGGAAAGGTCAGTTTAAAAGATTTCTGTCAGATTTTGAGAGACTCAAGTCACGCTCATCCCGCTCCCCGTTTCCTGGTTAGCTCTCCACCAATCAGATGGGTCATTGAGTCTGACTGCCGGCAGTGCCCGCCCCGCCGATTATACATGTCAAATCGGCCAAAATGAAGGCTGACGGCCCCTCGGACGGACGACGGCACGGAACGCACTGAACAGACTCGAGTCACCGACCTCGCCAGACTGTCCGACGGCCGATTATCGGCTCGGTGTGTCTGGGCCTTAACTCTTTCAGCTCCTACTTCAGGGCAGGGTCTTTTCCCTTTACCCTTTTCTGCATAGTGGTGGTTAGATGGCTGTGATTATAATAACAAAAGGTCAGTTCCTATGGCCACTTGGCCAGTGTGAATGCAAATGGAAAAACCTGTTTTGGGGGAGAGTAGTTAGTAGAACTGTTTAGAAGACTGTTCCTATATCTACGTTCCTGTAACTACTTGGTCAGAAAGAGGCTTATGTTGGATCCTCCACAGTTTAAGTAGGAGGATATGTTTAAGATGCGTACCTGTGTTTTCTGTCTTCAGATCTTCCAGCTGTGTCTCATCGTCACTCAGTCTGACCTCCAGAGCTGCACAGGAAACAATTCATGTTTTATTTAACGGTTTAATTAATGATTAACTGAAAGTAGCATTGAAGAGTTGATGATGTTACCTGCTAGGTTCATACTAAGTTAAGT
>NC_050190.1:26697620-26707620 GCF_008315115.2 Sander lucioperca | reverse complement strand
CTATAGTTGCTCATTAGTGACGTGTCTAGATTGTTCTTTTTTAAGAGTGGCTTAATGACTGCAGTTTTCAGGGCCTGTGGGAAGATACCTGAGAGAAGAGACGTGTTTACAATCTGTAGAAGATCTGGAGCCAAACAATTTGCAACATTTTTGAAAAGGCCCGTTGGTAGAATATCAAGGCAACATGAGGAGGTTTTCAGATGTTGTATAATGTCCTCCAGGTTTTTACGGTTAATCATATGAAATTGGGTCATATTGGAATCTGTTTTGCCTGGACACTGTGACAACACATACCCTGTACTCGATATGGAAGCACTGACTATTTGTTTAATTTTCTGAATTTTGTCATTGAAGAAGGTGGCAAAATCATTGCAGGCCTTTGTGGATAAAAGTTCAGATGCTCCTGGTACTGGAGGGTTTGTTAACCTATCGACAGTAGCAAACAAAGAACGTGAATTATTATTGTTTTTGGCAATAATGTCCGAGAAGAAGGACCGCCTTGCATTCCTCAGTTCCAAATTATAAATGCAAAGTCTCTCTTTAAAAGTGTTGTAGTGGACCTGGAGATTAGTTTTTCGCCACCTGCGTTCTTACCAGTATGGCATTTCTCCATGGAGATCTTTTCTTATCAGACACAGTTTTTACCTTAATGGGAGCAACGGCATCAATAACATTTGTAATTTTACAATTGAAATTGTCTACAAGCTCAGTGACTGAGACCCCTGAGAGGGTGGGTGTGGAGGAGAAAAGCTGAATGAATGTTTCACTGGTGTTGTCAGTGATATACCGTTTTCTTATTAACTTTGTTTGGACACTTTTTTGCACAGAGATAGTGCCATTAAAGAAAACACAGGAATGATCAGAGAGAGCAGCATCAGTCACCACAACCTTGGAAATGTTCAAACCCTTCGAGATAATCAAGTCCAGAGTGTGCCCCTTGTTGTGTGTGGGCTCCGTCACATGCTGAGTCAGTCCATAGTTCTCAAAAATACAACACAGTTCTTTGGTCCCTCTATCCAGGGGGTTGTCAACATGAATGTTGAAATCACCAGCAATAACTACACAGTCAAAGTTAATATAGATTAAAGACAGCAGTCCACTAAAGTCGTCAAAGAAGGATGCACAGTATTTAGGTGGCCTGTAGATATTTAGAAATATAGGTCGAGAGGGAGACCTTAGCTGAAGAGCCCCATATTCAAAAGAAGCAAAGTTTCCATAAGCTATTTGAGTACATTGGAACGAGTCGTTAAACAAAATGGCGACTCCACCTCCTTTCTTATTCTCTCTATTCTCACTCATAAAACTGAAGTTAGGGGGAGCTGACTCAATGAGAACAGCATCACTGTTATTATGGTCTAACCAGGTTTCAGTTAAAAACATAAAATCAAGATTGTGTTTAATAATAAAATCATTGATTAAAAATGATTTACCCGCCAAAGACCTGACGTTTAGTAAGGCTAATGTTAGTGTGTTAAAATAATTATCTGTCTCGTTTTTTGGGACAGGCTGTGGCTGACGAGGAATGGATGCTAAATTTGCTAAGCTGGCAGTTAAGTCCTTCTTTTTCTTACTTAGCAGATTCACCATTCTTTTTCTATTACCTATCACAACATAGATTGACGAAGAATTGAATACACAGGGCCCAGGCTTGTCCTGGAAAGAGTCATGAGTGCCACTAGGCATGCAGCCTGGGCCCAGCACATATCAGTTAAAGCTTGTTTCATTCTGTACACAAGCATACTTATCAGTCTGTTGAGAAGGAGTTAGCTGCCGTCCTGGAGGGGGCAGAGGTGCCTGGCGTTTTACTGTCAGTGGTTGAGTCCAAACAGGGTCAGTTTGATGCTGGGGGCGAGTGATGGGAGAAGGTAGTGGGGTAAACTTGGTTCCAGCATCTACCAGCTGCTCCATCCGGTCAGTGAACCCCAACATGTGGCAGGGGAAAACAGGGGAAAGGGTGAGTGGGGAGAGCGATGGCTCCTCAAAGGCGTCGGTGTTGATAAGGGGGTTTGAGGAGTGTTGGACGGGTGAAGGGGGGTTGAGATTTCTCGTCTCCGCTCTGAGGTCCTCCATGGTCAAATCTTTGCTCAGGTGGGGGCTGTGGTGGATCACTGCCGCACTTTGTTGTGTCTTCCTCTTGTTTTGTTTGTGTTGATTTATCTTGTCCTGTGTCCTTGGCTGAGGGAGCAGATGTGTGGTGCAGAAAGTAAAGTAGGCTAGAGGTGAACAGCTTTACTCCTGGCTTGTTAAGGAAAAGTCCATCTGCTTTAAAAAGATGTCTGCGGTCCCAAAAAATTTTAAAATGGTCAATGAACCGCAGAGAGTGGACGGTACATGAAGTTGAAAGCCATTTGTTCAGTGCCAACAGTCTGCTGAATCTCTCAGCTCCTCTTCTGACTGGTGGTATAGGGCCACTGATAAACACCTTCACGTTTAGGGAGCTGACTGAGTTCAGCAGATTCATGAAGTCATGATTCAGCACTTCAGACTGTTGCTTTACAACATCATGTGACCCTATATGCAGTATAATGTTTTTCACAGTTGGGTGTGCTGCCATGATATCCGGGATTCTTTGGGCTAAGTCAGACACCAAACAGAGAATTTTGGTGTTTTTACTGCTTTTTATGCCTTTTACAGCAGAGTCACCCACAATCAGAGTTTGGTGCCCAGTCGTTAGCTTTCCCTGTAGATTTTTACTTTTTGAATTGCTCTCAGTCCTTACCCTGCTGTGTGACGATGAGACGCAATCCAGGTCATGTCCAGGGTCCTGCAGCAGAGGAGCAAATCTGTTATCCAGTTGCACACTCAGTTGTTGGGGAGGCATTTTGTTGCTAATTCTCCCTTTTGCAGCTGTCCACGGCTGTGTCCTACTGAGTACAGGGGTAGAAGAGGCGTGGATGGTAATGCAGGCCAGCCGTTCATATCACAAATCTCAGGGCGCTGTGCCCTGCCCGTTAGTCGTCCTTACCAGGAAAAGGATTTACTCTTAGGCTTTGCACCAAAAGAGTTCCAGGGAGGACTACCACTTGTTGATTTATTACCTATCCCACAGCCCTCCTGTTTGTCCGTAGTCTTGCTGGTGCTAGTTAGCCGTGTGTTGGCATGCTTCTGTCCATTGTTTTGGGTCAATGGTAAAGTGGTGTCATTCCCACATGTTCCGTTCACTTCCAGGTTTACTTCTAACCGTTGAATTTTGGTTTCCAGAATAACAATCTTCTGAAGGAGTTTGTAGTAGTCCTCCATGGAGAAGGGAGGCATCTTGCTGCTAATTAGCTTTAGCTACAATCACTTTAGGACAGGCTTGAGCTATTGGTAGGCCACGCTCACGCAGAAAAATGTTGAAATATGGCAATAGCCTACTATGTCTACAAAAAATGTATAGTCCAGTGATTTATAAGTATCCAAGAGCCGCTGCTCATAGTTTCTCTCAGAGGAAAAGTAAGATTATCAGCAGAAATATGCAAGCAGAGGCAGGAGCAAGCAGCAAAGCGTCTACACTGTAAGAAGCAGGAAGCAATTTTTTGTCTGTCTAATTTGTCTAACCACTTTACAGAACACACATTTATTTTCTATCTTTTCTTTAATAGAACATGTGTTGAACAGATAACGGATCACTATAAAATAGAACTATATAAATTACTCCTGGTGTGGGACATTCACACACATCTAAAGAGCAATGTTAGAACCATTTCCTTCTTTTCACATCAATATTAACTAAAGAAATGTGATTTAGGTTTTTGGTGTCGTCCCTCCACGCCCTACTTTCTCCTTGCAGGTGTTGCATATTGTAAACTTGTTATCTTCTGCACACACGATGAAGAATTCCCAAACAGCTGACATGTTGCAGGTTAATTCACCAGGTTCCTACATGTGGAGAATAGCGCCGACACGAGCTTCACACCGCGAGCGGGTACACGCCACACACGGTGGAAAAGTTAAGAGAAAGGAGAAGAGACCGTGCTGTGGCGTCCGTGCCGTGGCGTCCGTGCTGTGGCGTCCGTGTGTGCGTGCGTCCTTGAGAACTGTAACTGGTATAACTTATGTTGTCAGTTAATTGCAGCGTTGACCAGCATGAAATCACCATATATCAGACTGACCTGCCGGTCGCCGGTCATGGCCGAGCACGTGAAAACCGGCCAATTCTGGTCACCGGCCGGTCTATCGGTGCATCTCTAGTTATTACATGTTTATATACTGAATATAAAGGATCAATAAACAGGTAAAAGTAACGTGTGTGTGCAGCAGGAGAGGAAACAGAGAAAGTAATCTGACCTGAGGTCTGAATCCTCAGCTCCTCCATCAGACTCTCAGTGTGACACAGTCTCAACGCCAGCACTGAAACGCACACACGCACACACGCACACACACACGCACACACACACACACACACACACACTCTATAAACATACATCTTTATAAATACTATTCAACTAGTGTACATTTTATATACTTATATATACACGTTTGTACATTCTCCACTTTTTATGGAGAATGTATCCGTCCGTCCGTCCGTCCGTCCGTCCGTCCGTCTCTCTCTCTCTCTCTCTCTCTCTCTCTCTCTCTCTCTCTCTCTCTCTCTCTCTCTCTCTCTCTCTCTCTCTCTCTCTCTCTCTCTATCTGTCTGTCTGTCGTTCCCTGAAAACAATAAAGATGATGATGACCTGAACTCTTCCTCCTCAGCTGCTCCACCGTGCTCTCACTCGCTCTCAGTCTGGTCTGAAGAAACGGCAGCTTGGACTCCAGCACTGTGGAGACACACACACACACACACACACACACACACACACACACACACACACACACACACACACACACACAGACAAACAGACACACACACACACACACACACACACACACACACACACACACACACAGACAAACAGACACACACACACACACACACACACACACACACACACACACACAGACAGACAGACAGACAGACAGACAGACAGAGACACAGACACACAGACAGACACACACAGACAGACACACACTTTACTGCTACTGGTCTACACATCTCAACCAACGCAGTCTCACATGTCCAGACCTTCCTCCACAGCTCTGAGGAGGAAGGTCTGTCTAGTCCTCACAGCATTCCTGGATGGGAGAACAACGTGCTCTGGTTTATTGGCATTTCTTTAAACCAATCACAATCATCGTGGGCGGGGCTAAGCTCCGGACGGAGCCACGGTGCCTCTGCTAAATAGTCTCAGGAAGGAACTTGTTTTGGTGGAACATGTGGACGTTCAAAAGTAGTTTTAGTCGTGCAACAGAGAACTCAGATTGGACAGATAGTCTAGCTAGCTGTCTGGATTTACCCTGCAGAGATCTGAGGAGCAGTTAACCATAGTCCTCACAAATCCACCAGAGGTTAGAACGCCAACACAGAGACAGAGGAAGGGGACGCACATCCGGCACCTGAGCTATCCCAGAAATGAAACGATATATAGACTAAGTTTCACCTGACAGGTGAGGAATTTTAAGACGTAATTGAAACCAGTTGAAGCGTAATTTGTTTGAAGACGTTTTGTTTAAAAGTTAGGAACTGAAAGCATCTAAAGCTGAAGTTGAAGTGTTAAATGCAGTCAGTTGGTACTTTAAATTTCAGTTGAACAAACAGAAACAAGTCGCCTCACCTGAGTTCTTCCTCTGCAGGTCGTCCAGCGAGCTCTCGCTGCTGTTCAGTCTCAGCCGAAGCGCCGACACCTGAGTCGAAAACTCCACGTCTCGAACTGAAAGATCCAAACACAACCAAGTGAGTAGGGATGCACCGAATCCAGATTTTTGGGGTTCGGCTGAATCCTGAATCCCCTGGTTGAGATTCTGCTGAGTCCTCGTCCCATCCTCAGTCCATGAAGACAGTAAACTCATTAATGAAGTAACCAGTGACTGTCCTTCCTTTGCCGTACCTGAAGTTGCTGCATTTTGGCTGCTGTCTGTAGATTCCTTCATCACAACTCGTATTCTTCCAGATGTTTCCTACCAGATGTTGTAACAGCGGTGATGTTGTGTATAGTTTAGGGTCCTCGCCACCACCAGACTAATCAGCATTACAGACTGAACATGTAGCTGGACTTGAATGGCCTTCTTTTGACTGAAAGTACTGCCAAACTACTTTTTCTGATCACCAGTTCCATCTTCACTTTCTCACAGCCTACTGCATTGAACGCTCCACCTACGTAAACACCTTCCCGTAATCAACGGCGCCGTCATTACGGCGACCAGCGTAGCGCGCGGAGTGCAAGCGTAGGGTTCGGTTCTCTGGGAAAAAATTATAAAGTTCGGCAGAAACCCAACCCCGTCAAAAAGCCCAATATTCAGCCGAATCTGAAGCTGAATCCTGGATTCGGTGCATCCCTGCAAGTGACATAAACAAGAAGACTGAAGCATTGTGAGGAAATGTTTGAAGGACTTCTTCAGTTCTGACTGAACGGTAGAGAAACCTAGGTATTTATTATCCAACTTCTAAAGTTATATATATCGGGCGCCCGGGTAGCTCACGTGGTAGAGTACGCTCCCATATGTAGAGGTTTACTCCTCGACGCAGGCCGCGGGTTTGACTCCGACCTGCGGCCCTTTGCTGCAAGTTATTCCCCCATCGCTCCCCTTTCATGTATTCAGCTGTCCTGTCAAAATAAAGGCCTAAAATGCCCAAAAAATAATCTTAAAAAAAGAAAATGAATACCTATGATACAGAGTCCTGATCCGATACTTAGTAAACAAAGTAACTAAAAGATGTCTTCAGCTTAATACATTTAACTCTGCCCATCTAGCATAGTTGTAAAACTCACATATAAAATCAACTTCTAGTTAGAAAGGTGAAACTGACAAATGATCGGAGCTGATCAGAGTGACTGCCGATCCCCGAGCAGCTCCGATCCGATCTGGACATCCCTACCACGTACTTTAGTAGGAATTATGTCTAAAATAAGGCCCTAAGGCCTGTCAAATCTGCCTCCAATTTATTAATTCCCTGCGCCTTCTTTCATCAGACTTAAGTTTACCAGAACACAAGGATCAATCTGAGATGAAGAGTTCAGTTAAGCAAAGTTTACTGAGTCCAGCATAACGCCGCCTTCACACTGGCAGTTGAAATCAGCTCCGATATGGCTTCGAAACGACTGGAAGTCATTCATGTCCTCTGGAGATTCGCAGACTGCATGCGAATGGGTCAGAACGAGTGCGGTGCGAAAAAAATCGTGTCAGTTGGTCATCCGGATGCGTTCAAAAAATGTAACTCTTGCGAAAGGCTACAGACGGTTCCTATCGACAACTCCAGCGTTTATATGGTACTGATAAACACACCTGCTAATGCTAATTAGTTAGCTAGCAACAGACATCGAACTATTGACATTATACCCTATATCACATTTAACTATTGATATTATACCCTATATCACATTTAACTATTGATATTATACCCTGTATCACATTTAACTATTGACATTATACCGCTATATCACATTGACATTATACCCTATATCACATTTAACTATTGATATTATACCCTATATCACATTTAACTATTGACATTATACCGCTATATCACATTGACATTATACCCTATATCGCATTTAACTATTGACATTATACCCTATATCGCATTTAACTATTGACATTATACCCTATATCGCATTTAACTATTGACATTATACCCTATATCGCATTTAACTATTGACATTATACCCTATATCGCATTTAACTATTGACATTATACCCTATATCGCATTTAACTATTGACATTATACCCTATATCGCATTTAACTATTGACATTATACCCTATATCGCATTTAACTATTGACATTATACCCTATATCACATTTAACTATTGACATTATACCCTATATCACATTTAACTATTGACATTATACCCTATATCGCATTTAACTATTGACATTATACCCTATATCACATTTAACTATTGACATTATACCCTATATCACATTTAACTATTGACATTATACCCTATATCACATTTAACTATTGACATTATACCCTATATCGCATTTAACTATTGACATTATACCCTATATCGCATTTAACTATTGACATTATACCCTATATCGCATTTAACTATTGACATTATACCGCTATATCGCATTTAACTATTGACATTATACCCTATATCGCATTTAACTATTGACATTATACCCTATATCGCATTTAACTATTGACATTATACCCTATATCGCATTTAACTATTGACATTATACCCTATATCGCATTTAACTATTGACATTATACCGCTATATCACATTTAACCGACGTGACATGTCAACGTCCTGGGCAACTTTTCTCCACGCAGCAGCCTTTCTGTTTATATCTGTATAAGAGAGGTCATAGAGAATCGTACATTCAGACACTTATCAGTCGTTCTAGTCTCTCTGCCATTTTTGTGAGTCGCTTCCGAAGCTTTTCAACGGTGTAGTACGACGTCCGCTGGGGGCGTAATGCATATTACGGAGCTGATTTCAACTGCCAGTGTGAAGGCGGCCTAAGAGTTACAACACAGCTGTGGGCTCACAAACAGAGTCTAAGTTTCCCTAACTACAGACATGAAGTCAGAGCTGGTCCACCAAGATCTCCTCCGAAATGAGCTCTGATCTGTTCTCTCCCTTAAGCTTTTATCCCAACGTCACAGGGGGGTGTCTTCTAGTTTATAGACAGAAACTGTTGTCTTTCACAAACACACACGCCAGGGTCGGGGCCTCTGTGTGGTGCAACTTCCTCTCCTAATCCCTTAACTTTAACTGTCTTTCTGCTTATCTGTCTGGTACACGATGCACTCTTATGCCATAAAAGGCTCAAACTATAGTTAAAGGTTTAAGCTTAACCTTCTATGTGTCAGAGACATTTCCTTGAACCAGTTTCTCTATGACTGCACACAGCTCTTTGGCAACGATCACAAATACACACATTTTGTTAAAAAAAAATTCTACAATACACATCTTCGACAGAGAGGACGGATGGTTTGAAAGGGGTGTGAAGGAACCACAACATTTATCTTCAATCTTAATAAACGAGCTATGGGAGGACAGTCTCACCTGACTATTGCACAAACTATATATTTTGAACTTTGCACTAAACCATACAGCCATATAGTCGTATTGTACACATTTGTTTTTAATATGTTAATATTAATCATGTTAAGTTATGGCTCCGCCCACCAAGGCTAATTCCTTGTGTTACTTATTTGTCTGATTAGCATATTAGCATTTTAGGAAACCCAACATTCTGACAGAGTACAGTCCTTCCAGAAAAATGTGGAGTTTTTTTGTGATAGTTTTGGGCTAAAATCCTTGATTATGCGGCACGTTTTCTTAAAAAATGCAATGGAATATGCGGGATATTTATGGAATTTTATTCGATGAAATTGCGGGAACTTGCAAAAACTGTGGTTTCATCGTGGCTTCATCGCGGGGTTTGCAGCTTTTCGATGATGTTCACGTTGCGTAATTACGTCACTTCTTAACGTTCCCATGGCAACAGGGGAAAATGGCTGCTCTTGTGTGAAGTAAACGCAACATTTTTCAATTTTCTGCTAAGATATATGTGACTTTTTTGCAACAAAAATGCGGGGATTATGAAATCATGCAAGCCCCGCATATTTTGCACGGAAATCGACAATTTATGCAGCGAAAGTGTGGCGTATTTGAAAAAATGCGGCCCCTGCATAAATATGCGGACTTTGGCTGATTATGCGATGAATTATGAGATCACATAATCACGTTTTTCTGGAGGGAGTGGTAATAATGCAGAACTGTTGTCCGACCTCGGCTCTTTGTCTCCAGCTCCTCCAGCTTCCTCCTCAGATCTGAGTTCAGCTCCGTCAGCAGCTTCCTGTCGGCCTCCGTCCTCGCCGCCGTGCTGCTCAGCTGCTCCCCCTGCTGGACGGCCGCCTCCTGCAGACATAGGTGGTGGGGGGGGGGGGGGGGAAAGCATCGTCTGTTTTTAACCCTTGTATTGTCTTCCCGTCGATTTGTCGTGATGATTTGATTT
>NC_050190.1:26667620-26680120 GCF_008315115.2 Sander lucioperca | reverse complement strand
CTAAATATAACTGTCGTGGCCGTAGCTGTATCCCTTCTAGCCCTAACCGAGGGAGAGCTAGGAGCTAACCAGCTAAGCTAACCAGCTAAGCTAACGTTAACGCTAACTTTTTTGAAAGCTAACGTTAACGGCTTGACTCAGCGGTTTATGTTACTCCGTTTGGATCATCGGGCCGTTACGTTGTCCGTGATATCGCTGTCACGTTTATAAAACGTTCAGAGGAGGCGACAACGGGGATGTTGTTGTTTTGATGAGCGAGCCGAGCGATGAGTCTGCCACTTCCGGGTTCCTCAGAAAACGTCACGGTTTGTTTACGAAAAGACGTAACCGCTGTGGGCGGAGTCAATGAAACCGCAGCTCCAATCAGAAGACTTTAAATGAAAAGGTTCAACGTTTCAACAGTAAAACGTGGGTAAAGTTATAAAAAAAAACTCTTAATAATTGAAGAATATTAATTTTAATTATTTTTTTTCTTAAAATACTTTATATTTAGATTTTATTTCTCAAAATATTTAGATTTTATTTCTTAAAATATTTAAACTTTTTTGTTAAAATATTTAAACTTTTTGTTAAAATATTTAGACTTTTGTTAAAATATTTAGACTTTTTCTTAAAATATTAAGACGTTTTTTTCTCAAAATATATATAAAAAAATTCTTAAAATATTCAGACTTTTCTTAAAATATTTAAACTTTCTTAAAATATTCAGACTTTTTTTCTACAAAACAAAGCCCTAGCCTCATTTTTCTTGTAGCCTATTTATTGAGTGGGTTTCTTGCTTTTCCCTCTTCTTTATTTATATTATTTGAGTCAGAGTTTGTGTTTTAAAGAAGTTTTCTGTGCAGAGATTTGGCAAACTGTAATTTATTTATTTTCAGGATGGTGAAACATTGAACAGAGACTCTAAAACAAACAGCCGACTCATTAACCATCCAAAACACAAAACCTAAAGATATACCAAACATACTTATGTTTTCTATTTACAAATGAACAGGAAGTGATGTCACTGTTTCCTGAAGCCTCTCAGGATCGGATAAATGTTCTCAAACGCTTCGTAGATCTCGGCTCGCTCTTTAGCTCCTGGAATCACACACACACACACACACACACACACACACACACACACACACACACACACACACACACACACACACACACACACACACACACACACACACACACACACACACACACACACACACACACACACACACACACACACCTTTTAGTTAAAGAGTAAGATCATGTAAAGAATCAGGACTTTTAGCGTGTATACAGCCAGCATATCTCCACCAGACTCCATGTAAATAATCAGTACTTTTAGCGTGTATAGAGCCAGCATATTTCCACATGTAAATGGGTGAATTAAGGGTTTATTTCAACCAAACCAGAGTGGTGATTGTTGGAACAGTGGAAAGATGAACCAAGACGGCTTTTGGTAGTTTAATTTAGTTTCTGTCCACTTTGAATGAAGTGTGTTTTACCATGATAAAAGTCCTGATTATTTACATGGAGTCTGGTGGGTTTGGTGATGGTGATTTCGGGGCTGTTTGATGTTAAACTAAAAGGATCTTACTCTTTAACTAAAAGGTCTATCTCTGTAGGGATCCATCCCATAATGTTGTCAGACACTTAGAATAATAATCTGAGTCTGTCAGCAGCAACAACAGAACTTTTAGTGACTCTAACTGCTGCTGAACATTAGTCCTGTAGGGTTACATTACAGCTTGGTTCTGGTTTAATACTGGACCAGTTTCACAGATTGTTGTTCCATCAGACACTCAGACACACACACACACACACACACACACACACACACACGGGAACATAGGGTCCAGCGGGGGGGGGGGGGCGGAGGAACAAAGTTACCCTGTAGTTTTTTCCCTGGTGTTTGAACTAAGTTTCGTTACCGGTCAGAACCACTTTCCCCGACACGAAGATGAGCAGCACAATGCGAGGCTTCACCATGCGGTAGATGAGGCCCGGGAACAGCTCCGGTTCATAACTGGGGAGACCAAACTAACGGTTACATATGCAAGGGTGTGTGTCTCTGTGTGCGTGTGAGTCTGTGTGCATATCTGTGTGTGTGTGTGTGTGTGTGTGTGTGTGTGTGTACCAGATGTGTGTATACCATGTGTGTGTGTACCTGCCAAACTGCTGGTGTGTGTACCAGGTGTGTGTGTGTCTCTGTGTGTGTGTGTGTGTGTGTGTGTGTGTGTGTACCTGCTGAACTGCTGGGGTGTGTGTGTGTGTGTGTGTGTGTGTGTGTGTGTGTGTGTGTGTCTCTGTCTGTGTGTGTGTGTGTCTCTGTCTGTGTGTGTGTGTGTGTGTGTGTGTGTGTACCTGCTGAACTGCTGGTGTGTGTGTACCAGGTGTGTGTGTGTGTGTGTGTGTACCTGCTGAACTGCTGGTGTGTGTGTGTGTGTGTGTGTGTGTACCAGGTGTGTGTGTGTGTGTGTGTGTACCTGCTGAACTGCTGGTGTGTGTGTGTGTGTGTGTGTGTGTGTGTGTGTGTGTGTACCTGCTGGTGTGTGTGTGTGTGTGTGTGTGTGTGTGTGTGTGTGTGTGTGTGTGTGTGTGTGTGTGTGTGTGTGTGTGTACCTGCTGAACTGCTGGTGTGTGAGCACCAGGCCCTCCAGGCGGATGGGGAAGCAGACGTCGCAGCTGGCCACCATGTTCTGGATCTTAAAGTCCAGGAAACGAGCCGGGAAGCCGAGCTTCTGAACCACACGGGCGTACTTCCTGGCCGCCAGACGAGACTGCTCCTCACTGCAGACAGACACCAGGGAGTAAGGGAGGGAGGGAGGAGAGGGAGGGAGGAGGGAGGAGAGGGGGTTAGGAAGGGAGGGAGGGAGGAGAGGGAGGGAGGGTGGCTGACAGAGACAGACAGACAGACAGACAGACTGAGAGACACAAGATGGATACAGAGGACAGATATTTAGAAATGATGTTTGGGTTGGGCTCGGTGACATATGTGATAAGGCATTGAATATTTTAAATTTAAAAAAGCTTATTAGGTGTGTGTCTGTGTTAACGTGTGAGCTGATGACCTCATCTGTTGACATTTCTGAATGTCTTCCTCCAGCTGATTCATAAAATATTTCACACAAACAAACAGACGTGTGTCATTAGTCTGAGAAAGAAAGGAGATGTTAACTGATGGGCTCGATCCGCACTCTAATACAGACAGGCAGACAGGCAGACAGGCAGACAGACAGACAGACAGGCAGACAGGCAGACAGGCAGGCAGGCAGACCTCTTGGCTCCTGTGCAGACCATCTTCCCCGAGCTGAAGATCAGCGCGGTGGTTCTCGGCTCTCTGATTCTCATGATGACTGCCGCAAAACGCTGAAACACACAAAACCAAACGAGGACTGAACACCGTTGCTGACACGCTGCCTCGGCTGTCAACACTGAAAGATCTGGTTCAGGATTAGGCACCGGCTCTGAACCAGTGGAAACAGGGTATGTGAGAGTCTCACAGTGTTTTTAAGACGGTACCTTTGGGTTGTACTCTGCATTTCTGGCTTGGAGGGCGATGAACTTCAGATCTAGAGGACAACCCAGGTTCACTGTGGAGACAATGTTCCTACACACACACACACACACACACACACACACACACACACACACACACACACACACAGTAGGGTTAGTTTTTTGGGGGCGACAAGACTATATATTGCAGTCAGTCTCAAAGAAAAGCCTCTTTTGCCCCCTTTTTCGACTAGTAATTAGTAACTTACTGAAGTAATCAGTAACTAACTGTAGTAATCAGTAACTTACTGCAGTAATCAGTAACTAACTGTAGTAATCAGTAACTTACTATAGTAATCAGTAACTTACTGCAGTAATCAGTAACTAATCAGTAACTTACTGTAGTAATCAGTAACTAACTGTAGTAATCAGTAACTTACTGTAGTAATCAGTAACTAACTGTAGTAATCAGTAACTTACTGCAGTAATCAGTAACTAACTGTAGTAATTAGTAACTTACTGTAGTAATCAGTAACTAACTGTAGTAATCAGTAACTTACTGTAGTAATCAGTAACTTACTGCAGTAATCAGTAACTTACTGCAGTAATCAGTAACTAATCAGTAACTTACTGCAGTAATCAGTAACTTACTGCAGTAATCAGTAACTAATCAGTAACTTACTGCAGTAATCAGTAACTAATAGTAACTTACTGCAGTAATCAGTAACTAATCAGTAACTTACTGCAGTAATCAGTAACTTACTGCAGTAATCAGTAACTAATCAGTAACTTACTGCAGTAATCAGTAACTAACTGTAGTAATCAGTAACTAATCAGTAACTTACTGCAGTAATCAGTAACTAATCAGTAACTTACTGCAGTAATCAGTAACTAATCAGTAACTTACTGCAGTAATCAGTAACTAATCAGTAACTTACTGCAGCTGCGGGATGATTCCTGACCTCTCAGTAACGGGGGTCATAGGGGTCATGGGGGTCATGGGGGTCATGGGGCAGAAGGGGGAGGGGCCCGCCCCCATGTGGGACGTCCCCTCCTGGGGGTCGGCTGCTGCTGCTGCATCCTGGGAGTTGTAGTCCAGACAGACGCCGCTGTCGTCCAGAGCTGCAGTCTGACTCTCGGCTGAAACACAACAGTGTCACGCTGCTTTCACAGGCCGGCAGAATAATCAGAAAAACAAGTTCCCCACTGGGGGAAGTCAGTGAACGCCCCATCACGTCACAACAACTCAGAAAAACTGTGAAAAGTTTAGTAATATATAATAATAATAATATATAAAACATAAGCTGTAACCCAGGTTACCGGTGTGGTCCTGTGTGCTGAGGTCATCAGGCAGGAAGCTGAGGTCTAGCTCCTCCCCCGCCCCCCCCCTCGGGCCCCCCCCTGGACCCCCCTTCACCGAGGGGGCGGGGTCATTTGGGGAGGGGGCGGGGCTCTGCAGCCCCAGCTCCTCCCCCAGAAGGAAGCTGGCATCCTGCAGGGAAACATATACACACACATATATACACACATATATACACACATAGATATATATATAGATATATAAGCATATACTCAGCAGTTAAAGCAGGGAAACGTTTGGAGGTTTTACGCACGCGCGCGCACACACACACACACACACACACACACACACACACACACACACACTACTTGCTACTTGGTGTTTTAATCTCAGAACAGGCGTTAGATCTAGTTTTGGGATGTCGAGCCAACACAAACAGTCTGTACTCACATTTGCAATGGAGTCATCAAAGTAGCGCTCCAACGCAGACTCGTCCATGTGTGAAGAAGCTCATGAGGACCTTCCAGGACCTTCCAGGACCTTCCGGGACCTCCCCACACAGCTGCATCCAATCCTCCATCATCATCATCATCACTCCTCACCTGCAGAGGAACACACCTGGTCGGACACCCGGCTCCTCCTTTTTGAACATGGGAATCCTTTATTTGAATTATTTACAATATCGCCGTTGAGCCTCCGGACCGCACGGGGAGCTAACCGCTGTCACTACAGGACGACAGGACGGAGCTATGCGCATGCGCACAGGGTGTAAACACAGCAGCATGGCGCCGTGAGGCTCGGGCAGCTCTGAGACTGTCAGTTATAAGTTATATTATATATATATTATATATTATAGTTATTGGTGATAGTTTAATCGACATCTGATCAGGACTGATGACGCAGAAAACCAAATGGAGTCCGTGAAGAAACGTTTGGCCGAGTTTTCACTGGAGGCTCACGGTGAGAGAGACACAGAGAGAGAGAGAGAGACAGAGAGAGAGACAGAGAGAGAGAGAGAGAGAGAGAGACAGAGAGAGAGACAGAGAGAGAGAGAGAGAGACAGAGAGAGAGACAGAGAGAGAGAGAGAGAGACAGAGAGAGAGATAGAGAGAGAGAGAGAGAGACAGAGAGAGAGATAGAGAGAGAGACAGAGAGAGAGACAGAGAGAGATAGAGAGAGACAGAGAGAGAGACAGAGACAGAGAGAGAGAGAGACAGAGAGAGAGAGAGAGAGGGAGGAATGGAGAGATAGATAGATAGATAGATATTTTAGTGATCCCCAAGGGAACATTGAAGGTCCCAGTAGCTTAAAGACATCACACATCATAAACAGGATGATACAATAACAAATAAACAAATCCACATGAATAATAATACGGACAATAAAAGAAAAGATACTAAATGAATGTATTATGGGATGTAAAAGCATGAGAGGCCTGCAGTGACAGGACAGGGTCTGACCCTGGGATTCAGTCTGCATGGTCAGGTGCTCTATGAGAGTGTGTGTATGTGTGTGTGTATGTGTGTGTGTGTGTGTATGGTAAGGTGCTCTATGAGAGTGAGTGTGTGTGTGTGTGTGTGTGTGTGTGTATGTGTGTGTGTGTATGGTAAGGTGCTCTATGAGAGTGAGTGTGTGTGTGTGTGTGTGTGTGTGTGTGTGTGTATGTGTGTGTGTGTATGGTAAGGTGCTCTATGTGTGTGTGTGTGTGTGTGTGTGTGTGTGTGTGTGTGTGTGTATGGTAAGGTGCTCTATGAGAGGGGGTGTCATGGTGGTAGTGCAGATAAGTCCAATAGTGGAAGGATAAAGTCTAGAGACCAGCATTAAATATGGACATATAGACATAGTCATATAGACATAGTCATATAAAAACTATAGCAGTGTAAGGATAAAGTTTAAAAAAAGACGGCATTAAATATGGGCTACAGCCATTGTTCAAGTATTGAGTCAGAGCTCAGCCCATGCTGGGGGAGGGAGGGAGGGAGGAAGGGAGGTAGAAGGGGGGTTGTGCATATGGACTAATAGAGCTCAACAGTCCCGCCCCTCCTCTGAGAGACCTTGGGTTCTGGAAGTAAATTTCCTGTCATTTCTCCCATTGACGTCTGGAAAAATCCGTATATAAAGAGTTTTAGACCGTGCCTTAGGCTAACCAGACGGGACGTGACTCGTAAACATACAACGTATTATTTAGAGTAAAAAAAACTAAAAAAGTCAAAGGTACAAGACTGTGTACATATCGTCATCTCAGAGCGAAGGAACTACTCATCCCATAAACGACCGCGCACCACTGAACAAAGGAAGCTAACATTAGTTTAGCTAACAGCTAATTCGGCTAACCGCTAGCTGAGACAGCGTGTAATAACTTTAAAAGACCCTCAAAATAAACCTAAAAATAAACGTTAACATATATACCGGCTGTTACGTCAGCTGTAGACGGCTTTATCCAGTGTTAAGTTTGAGTTAACATTATTTTAGACTGAATCAAGCTGCCAGCTAGCGGTTAGCTGAATTAGCTGTTAGCTAGCTTCCCGGTGGAGGCTAACATCAGAAGCGTGGAACTGATCGTGATTCGTGCGGTGTCGTAAATCCTCGTGACGGATCGTGCAGGCAGCTCCCCCCCCCTCCCCCTCCTCACCAGCATGAGTTCCACCAATCAGAGGCACATCACTGTGGGATTGTGGGATTGTTCAGGATTGTGGGTAATGAAGTACTTATCCAAGACATCGCCAATAAAAGACATTTATCTCTAAACAAGGGTAGTGCCCCATGGTTTGTGGCGTCTATATGAGCATATACAATCTCTTAGTCATGTCGTAGCTGGTTTTAAGTCCACTATCGACGGTTACCATTTCATGGCTTATACTGCAACTGTCAATGGAGAAATTGCGTTGTATTTTTACTTCCGGAACCCGCTGTGGGCGGGACTTTTGCGCTCTATATAGCCAGTAAACAGTGTAAGCAGTGGACCAGTGGACAGTCAGTACATAACTGTTGTTATAGGAGGTAGTAGGAGTGGTGGAGAGGGAGGAGAGGCAGAGAAGTCTCTCTCCTCTTCCCTTTATTCAGTCCTTCCAGAAAAATGTGGAGTTTTTTTGTGATAGTTTTGGGCTAAAAATTTATTATGCGGCACGTTTTCTTAAAAAATGCGATGGAATATGCGGGATATTTATGCAATTTTATGTGATGAAATTGTGGGAACTTTTTAAAACTGCGGTTTCATCGTGGCTTCATCGCGGGGTTTGCAGCTTTTCGATGATGTTCACGTCTCGTAATTACGTCACTTCATAACGTTCCCATGGCAACAGGGGGAAATGGCTGCTCTTGTGTGAAGTAAACGCAACATTTTTCATCTTTCTGCTAAGATATGTGGGACTTTTTTGCAACTAAAATGCGGGGATTATGAAATCATGCAAGCCCCGCATATTTTGCGCGGAAATCGGCAATTTATGCGGCGAAAGTGCGGCGTGTTTGAAAAAATGTGGTCCCCGAAATAAATATGCAGACTTTGGCTGATTATGCGTTGAGTTATGGGATGGCACGTTTGGAAGGACTGTTTAGTGAAGCATTGTAGAGTCACATGGCCCTGGGGACAAATTACTTCCTTAGTCTGTCAGTTGTGCGCACGCATGCACGTACACACACGCGCACACACACACGCACGCACGCACGCACGCACGCACGCACGTACGCACGCATGCACGCACGCACAGTTGTGCATGGCAGTGTGCGTAGTCTTGAGCTGATCATGACAGAGAGAGAAACATTAATATGAAAATGTTCTTTCTTTGAAAACCACCCAGAAACTGTTGGATTTGAAAGAAAGAAATGTATTAATTAATTAATTCTAAAAGCAAAATTTCACCTCCCCCTGAGGTTAAACATTATAACATTATAACTTTATATATAATGTATTATTATATATATTTATATTTCTATATTATATAACCGTGTGGTTCTGTTCTGATTATTATATTTCTATAGATCTGTATCTGAGCCGGGCCGTGCCGTACCTGGAGGCGCCGCCCGACCCGCTGAACTTCTACCGCGACTGGATCGCTCCCAACAAGCCCTGCATCATCCGCAACGCCTTCAGCCATTGGCCGGCTCTGTCCAGGTGGACGCCGGAGTACCTGAGGTAAGGAAGCCCCGCCCACTCGCCCTCTTCTTCTTCTGGGGGCGGGGGGGGTGATCACAGAAGGCTTGTGTCATGTGGACGCGCCGACAATGTCGTTGTCATTACTTAGAATTCCTCATGGGGGCGACAGAAACTACGCACTGTAGCTTTAAGTGTCTTTTCTTAAAGTGCTCATATTATGCTCATTTTCAGGTTCATAATTATATTTTGAGGTTGTACCAGAATAGGTTTACATGGTTTAATTTTCAAAAAACACCATATTTTAGTTGTACTGCTCATTGCTGCAGCTCCTCTTTTCACCCTGTGTTCAGGTCTCTGTTTTAGCTACAGAGTGAGACCTCTCACTGCTGGAACATCTTTGTTGGCAGTCGCACATGCTCAGTAGCTAGGTAAGATCACATGATCAGTAGCTAGGTAAGGACTACATGAGCTAGCTAGCTGTTTCTCCAACTTCAGTAGTACAAGGCAGGATTAGTCGGGAGACTTCTTCTAAACGAGGGCGCACTTCCAACTTTGTATAGAATACCTGCAGAACAGGGACATGGAAGTAGTTCTTCTGTAGATTAGGGTGAACTAGTGTGTGTTGTAGCAGTGTGTTGCCATTGAGAACGAGCTAGCATGCTAACGGTTAGCCCTCTAGCCCCCTCGTCTCAGCTAGTGACGTAGAAAGCCGTGCCGATTTTGACCAGCTCACCCAGAGACTGAAGGCAGGACACATTCAGAAACCGTACCTCACTCTAAACACCATGGATGGTTTTAAAGTTTGTATGAAGCACCAGAGACACAAAATAACTCCCCAAATCCCAGAAAAAAGTGTTTTTTTTTATAATATGGGCACTTTAACAAGTTTGTCACTTTTTTAAAAGTTTTTCAGAATCAGCTTTATTGGTCAGGTTTGCGTAAACAAACAAACAAGGAACTTGACTCTCTAAGTACAACACTCACTTCACATATACAGAATAAAAACAAAAATGACAGTAAGAAATATAAAAAAAATACTCTTAAGTATACAGTATAACAATACAATGGAATTTGGAAATTTATTTGAAGAGAGGGAAGGAATAGTGCAATATGAGTATAGTCTGAGATTTAAGATTTAAATATAAATATAGTGCAAGGCAGCTCGATGGTGTTTTAAGCCCCCGACGTCGCCTTCCAGGCAGCTAACCCTCACATTAACCCTAAACATAACCATTGCCACGCTGCCTGGAAAGCGACGTTGAGGGCTTAAAACACCAAACACCTGCAAGGCAGATCAGTGCAATGGTGAAATATTAATAACAATATTGTAATCGTAAGATTTGAATAGACATGAGGTAGATGAGCAGGACAGTGGTGGTTGACTTTGTTCAGTGTGAGGGTGGGCTGGGGCTATTTCTGAGTGTTCAGAGTGACTGCTTGGGGAAAGAAGCTGTCTCTGTGTCGGATGGTTTTGGCGAACAGGGCCCTGTATCTCCTACCAGAGAGAAGGACAGTGTCCTGTATCTCCTACCAGAGAGGAGGACAGTGTCCTGTATCTCCTACCAGAGAGAAGGACAGTGTCCTGTATCTCCTACCAGAGAGAAGGACAGGGTCCTGTATCTCCTACCAGAGAGAAGGACAGTGTCCTGTATCTCCTACCAGAGAGGACAGTGTCCTGTATCTCCTACCAGAGAGAAGGACAGTGTCCTGTATCTCCTACCAGAGAGAAGGACAGTGTCCTGTATCTCCTACCAGAGAGAAGGACAGTGTCCTGTATCTCCTACCAGAGAGGACAGTGTCCTGTATCTCCTACCAGAGAGAAGGACAGTGTCCTGTATCTCCTACCAGAGAGGAGGACAGTGTCCTGTATCTCCTACCAGAGAGAAGGACAGAGCCATATTTTTTTGGTTTTTACCATAAAGTTGACCTACTTTCAACTTTCTGATTGACGCTCTGGTCGCTGAAAAACGCCCAAAACATGACGCCGACAGATTTTCCGCTCCTTGCAGCTGAGAGAAGCAGCTTCCATTGAAAATGAATGACTTCCTGTAACTTTAGAAGATCAAGTCGGCGGCGGTGTGGACGTACGGTTAACGGCGGTGTGGACGTACAGTAAGACATACAGTAAGGCCTCCTGCACACTGGCTGCGTGGCGTGTCCGTTTATATTTGCTCCCATGGTAACAGGTGAGAGCGTGCACACTGCCTGGTGACACGCATGTCTCAGAAAATGCGTGCATGCTAGAAATAGGACCGACGCCTATTTTTCACGCGACACGCCAGCATGTTGGAAGCGTTGCCAGGCAACATAGAATAGGAAAAGATGTTCATATGTAATTTTGACACAAATACATTTAATAAATGACATGTTGATGTTTGAAAGTCTCGAGGTTTTGATATAAATGTCATTTAAAAAGAAAATAGATTTTCAAATATTGCACCTGTCAATACAGAAGGAAATATTCTGGAGCCTATTTTGCCGTCAATCCTGCCGACGTTATATACTGATCTGATTACAGCAAATTATGTTTATGTTTATGGAAACATCCATGTGTCCAGACAAGGCTAGCAGCAGCAGCGCCGCGTCAGACACCTTTCTGGTGTGGAAAGACGTAGAAAACGCCACGCAACCGCCACGCTCACGCTCACGCTCACGCTCACGCCACGCAGTGTGTAGCCGGCCTAACTGTCCGTTGCAGTCTGGCCCTGTCCCGTTTGGTGGCTGACCCAAACCAGACAGTGATGGAGGTGCAGATGACAGACTGGATGATGGCTGAGTAGAAAGTGGTCAGCAGCTCCTTAGGCAGATTAAACTATAAGTATAACCTCTGCTGGGCCTTTTTCTGAAACTATTTTTATACTATTTTGTTACTATTTTCTACCTAGTGTGGCCTTCTTTCCTTCCTTTCAACTGAGGAATATTTCCAAATTAAGAACTTTTGTGACTAAGGGTGAGTTGGAGATGATCATTCATGCTTTCATTTCCTCTCGTTTAGATTACTGCAACAGTCTTTTTACCTGTTTGAGTAAGAAGGAGCTTCACCGTCTCCAGGCTGTTCAGAACTCGGCTGCACGGCTTTTAACTCCCATTAACAGAGAGCACACATCACGCCTGTTTTAGCTTCACTTCACTGGTTAGCGGGCCAGTATAGAATTCAATTTAAAATCCTGGTCCTTACTTTTAGAGCCCTGCGCGGTCAAGTTCCTCCCTACATCTCTGACCTGATCCAGCTTCACACTCCCACTGAGTCTGAGGTCATTAGATCAGAGGCTATTAGTGGTTCCCCGCACTCAGTTTAAAACTAGAGGGGACCGATCATTCCCAGCAGTAGCTCCTAGAGGGGACCGATCATCCCCAGCAGTAGCTCCTAGAGGGGACCGATCATCCCCAGCAGTAGCTCCTAGAGGGGACCGATCATCCCCAGCAGTAGCTCCTAGAGGGGACCGATCATTCCCAGCAGTAGCTCCTAGAGGGGACCTGTCATCCCCAGCAGTAGCTCCTAGAGGGGACCGATCATTCCCAGCAGTAGCTCCTAGAGGGGACCGATCATCCCCAGCAGTAGCTCCTAGAGGGGACCTGTCATCCCCAGCAGTAGCTCCTAGAGGGGACCTGTCATCCCCAGCAGTAGCT
>NC_050190.1:26652620-26662620 GCF_008315115.2 Sander lucioperca | reverse complement strand
CACATACACACACAACACGTGTGTGTGTGTGTGTGTCTGTCTGTGTGTATGTGTGTGTGTGTGTGTATAATGTCCCAGATAGCCTCTCATACCTCCATGTCTCTGTGCAGTGAACTTCTGGTACGACATGGAGTACGACATCAAGTACAACTACTACCAGCTGCTGGAGACGCTGTCGGAGGTCACGGGGGGGTCAACGTGACATCACCGCCGCTGAATGATGTCATCGTCACTGAAACGACTGTAAAATAAATTTTAAACGTCTGTAGAAGTCTTTTTGTGTCATTAAGATTTAAATATATGCGTGTGTGTGTGTGTCTGTGTGTGTCTGTGTGTGTGTGTGTGTGTGTGTGTGGCAGATACTAAAGGTTGTTACGTCCCGTACTGCTGGGGGTATCAGGACACAAACATGCACCAGATGGATTTGGGATTTTAAGGATATTTATTCAGAATAAGACAAAAAGAAGTTACAATGGAAAAATGGGTCAATGGACCTTTTTCAGAGCAGACATTTTGACTTGTCATAGTAGGAAAAGCACAGCTGAAATTGATAATGATAATTATAACGATGGCTCAATTACCAGTCCTTCCAGAAAGTTTTTTTGTGATTGTTTTGGGCTAAAATCCTTGATTATGCGGTACGTTTTCTTAAAAAATGTGATGGAATATGCGGGATATTTATGCAGTTTTATGCGATGAAATTGCGGGAACTTTCAAAAACTGCGGTTTCATCGTGGCTTCATCGTCGCGTAATTACGTCACTTAATAACGTCACTTCATAACGTCACTTCATAACGTTTCCATGGCAACAGGGGAAAATGGCTGCTCTTGTGTGAAGTAAACGCAACATTTTTCATCTTTCTGCTAAGATATATGGGACTTTTTTGCAACAAAAATGCGGGGATTATGAAATCATGCAAGCCCCGCATATTTTGCACGGAAATCGGCAATTAATGCGGCGAATTTGAAAAATTGTTGGTTATGGCTGATTATGCATTGAATTATGAGATCACATGATCAGGTTTTTCTGGAGGGACTGTCAATTCCATCAAGTGTCTCAGTGAGCTATTTCAGTGAGTCAGCATGCACAGTACCAGGACCTCTCCTAAGGGGAACACAGCCATCATTAATGGTCTGAATCCACCTGAGCTGTTCCTACTCTGACAGGTCAACATGTCTGCTGGGAGAAAGGTCTTTGAGTGCTGTGGTCCTCAGATACAGAACATAACAAAAAGAGATCCTCAAAAGAAAGACTACTAGTAGGGCGGCTGTGGCTCAGTGGTAGAGCGGTTGCCTGCCAGTCGGAAGGTTGGTGGCCCTGCAGTCACATGTCGAAGTGCCCTTGGGCCAGACACTGAACCCTGAGTTCATGTGTGAGTGAGTGTGAATCTGATGAGCAGGTGGCACCTTGTACAGCAGGTTCCTGTACTATGTAAAAGGGCTTTGAGTGGTTATTAACGCCGCCTTCCCACTGGCACTTGAAATCAGCACCGCAATACGCCTCCAGCGGACGTTGTACTACACCGGTGAAAAACGTCAGAAGCGAGTAGAACAAAAATAAGTGATAAGTGTCTGAATGTCCGATTCTCTATGACCTTTCTGATGAGGGTTATAGAGATATGAACAGAAAGGCTGCTGCTGCTGCCCAGCCCCTTAACCCTTGTGTTGTCTTCCCTTCAACCTTGAAAAAAAACACTTTTGTTTTCGACGCCTTTTTTTCACAGTTTGTTTTTGCTTTTTCCAACGTTTTAAATTTTTTAATTTTTCTTCTACACATTTTCAGCACTTATTTCTACGTCCTATATTTTCTGATATAAAAGAAAAAGTTAAAAATGGGTCAATGTGACCCGAAGTCAACACAAGGGTTAAATGTGATATAGCGGTTTAATGCTAGATTGGGAATGATTGAGATTTCTCTTGGCACAGCTACCAGAAGACTTCCAACTTTCAGACAGGTTGCTCACGTCACATCTACGTCTTCAAGCTCAGTTGGAGGCTGCTCAGTAACGCTCAGCCATCACCGGGAAAGAGACTTCACTGGTCTCCGTCCAGAGACACGGGACATGCTGGTCCAGTTATATACTGTCTATGGTCGCAAGAGTTACATTTTTTGAACGCATCTGGATGACCAACTGACATGATTTTTTTCGCACCGCACTCATTCAGACCCCATTCGCATGCAGTCTGTGAATCTCCAGAGGACATGAAGGACTTCCGGTTGTTTCGCAGCCGTATCGGAGCTGATTTCAAGCAGCAGTGGGAAGGTGGCATTAGACTAGAAAAGCTCTGTATAAAAACAGTCCATTTACATCTACTACCATTTACTACTGCAAGTATAAGAAACAAAAGTATAAACAAAAATCCTCTCTAACTTAAATACTAGTAAAACACAATACTCACAGCCCCCCTGCCTAAAGTCTCTATACAAATCAAACTGTTAGATGCAAGAAGGATATCAGTTTCTGAAGCTCAACCCTTGGCCCACTTCCTCTCACTCTCAATCACATCAACTCAAACTATTCTGGTCTGGCAGCTGCCCTGGGCTGCAATCAATCAGGCTATTTAAGCCGGAGGCGGACGTCATTCAGCAGAGGCAGAGGTGGCATGCTGGACCAATCAGCGTCCTCATCTCTGGGACCTCCAGGAACTGGGCGGGACCTCCCCCAGCCAGCCAATCCGACGCACGGGATTGCACAGCCTGCTTTGCATCTCAAATAGTACAACCAGTTAAATACACACGAGGGTGCTGAGGGCAGCCTAACAAGGTTAAAACACAGCTTTCATCGTCTTTAAAGTTGTCTAAATGGAACAAGTATTCAGATTACTGCAGTAAAAGTACTACTAACACACTGTAATAATACTCTGTTACGGTAAGTCACGACGCTCCCGTACTAAGTAGTCTGACATTCTTTCAAAAAAAATGTTTCCCAAAATATTAAATGTTTTTTTTTTTCTCAAATTCCATATTTTTTTTAAATATTCCAACTTTTTTTCGCTCAAAAATAGTCAATTATTTTTTAAAACAAATGTTCAACTTTTTTCCCCAAAATATAAAAAAGAAATCTCAAAATATACAGACCTTTTCCTGAAATATTAAATGTAATTTTTTATAGCA
Organism: Sander lucioperca; assembly: GCF_008315115.2. NCBI lineage: Eukaryota > Metazoa > Chordata > Actinopteri > Perciformes > Percidae > Sander > Sander lucioperca. Next base: position 26,659,505 of record NC_050190.1, on the reverse strand, counting down.
TTATATAACATTTTTGAAAACTTTTTTCGACATTTTAAAAAAAAATCTAAAAATCTTTTCATTCAAAATATAACAAAAAAATTATAAATATATTATACTTTTATATTTTGACTTTACTCAAAATATTTGCCTTTTATTCTAAAACATATTTTCTCAAAATATTACGAATTTTTTCTCTCAAAATATACCAGCTACTTTATTTCTAAATATTAAAAGAAATTATAAAAATACTCTGACTTTTTCTCAAAATATAAAAAAAAATAAAATCCAAAAATAAAAAGTAAACATTTGATTTTTTCCACAAAATTACGAACTTTTTTTCTTTACAAATTAAAAAAAACTCAAAATGTTCATATATATATATATATATATATATAAAAAATGTTTTTTTTTCTCAATTTCTTTCATAGAAAAAACGCTGCAGAAATAGATTTTCCAACTTTTTACACAATTTTTTTTTTTAATTCTCAAAATAAACAAGACTTTTCCCCAAAATATTCAACTGTTTCCTAGAAAAATTGGCTGCAGAACTGCGAGCTGTAAATACACACACACACACATATATACATATATATATATATATATATATACACACACACACACACACATATATATATATATATATATACACACACACACATAGATATATAGTGTATGTATCACATATATATACATATATATATATATATACACACACACATATATATATATATATATATATAGACAGACAGATAGATATATGTATATATATATATATATATATATATATATATATATATAATATAAACATATATAATATGTTATATATATATATAATATAAACATATATAATATGTTTATATATATATAACATATATAATATGTTATATATATATAATAAATGTGTGAGAGGCTGAAATAAAAGCCGAGTCGACTCTTTTTGAACCCAAAGAAGAAACGATGACAAAGCATTTTTATTTATTAAAGCAAAACATTTCAACACAAACAGCCGAAAAACACACAAAACCAAAACCTTAAAACACACATCTCTAAAAGTCAAAGTCCGTTTCTCCTCCTCCTGATATCCTCTCTTTATCTTTATATTTATATTCAGTTTGTAATATTGCAGCGTCTCCGACTCAAGGCCACGTTTCCTCTTCTCCTACCAAAATAAAAGCTCTCGCTCCGCCGCTGATCGCCGTTCTTCGAACAGACGGAGCGCGTAAAGTCTTTATGATTTATGTACAAAATGTAAACTTAAAACAAGGTGCAGACAAAGTTCCTCTGAAGCTCCGCCCCCCCTCACACATGATGTCATGACTCAGCATTAATCTCGCCGCCCAAAAGTCTCGTTTTGTCCACAGATTTTAAATCAGAGATATAAAACCTGACGTCACCATGGTAACATGTCTCTCAGCTGATTGGTTCACCACAAGTTGTTTCTGCCGCTTTTAAGAATCTTTTTGCAACCTTTCAATCGTTAAAAAAATATATATATATTTTTTTTTTCCTAAGAGTTTTTTCTTCTGTCCCCTTTAAGACATTTTTGCTGTTTTTCCCCCAAATTCTTTGACATTTTTCAGACGTTTTTGTCGCCTTTTCAGTCCCTCCAGAAAAACGTGATTATGTGATTTCATAATTCAGTGCATAATCAGCCAAAATCTGCATATTTATTTATTTATTTATTTATTACTTTCGCCGCATAAATTGCAGATTTCCGCGCAAAATATGCGGGGCTTGCATGATTTCATAATCCCCACATTTTCGTTGCAAAAAAGTCCCATATATCTTAGCAGAAAGTTGAAAAATGTTGCGTTTACTTCACACAAGAGCAGCCGTTTCCCCTGTTGCCATGGGAACGTTATGAAGTGACGTAATGAAGTGACGTTATGAAGTGACATAATTACGCGACGTGAACATCATCGAAAAGCTGCAAACCCCGCGATGAAGCCACGATGAAACCGCAGTTTTAAAAAGTTCCCGAAATTTCATCAATGCATGCATAAATATCCCGCATATTCCATCACATTTTTTAAGAAAACTTGCCGCATAATCAAGGATTTTAGCCCAAAACAATCACAAAAAAACTCAAAACATTTTTCTGGAAGGACTGTGTTTTTAGCTGCGTTTTCAGACCTGTTTTTGTAATTTTTTCAATGTTTTTTTGTCGCCTTGTCAGCGTTTTCCGAGGGTTTTGTGTTGTTCTTCTAAGTCGTTTCCAGCTGATCATCAAACTAACTTCTTCAACTGGAAACTAATCCTAATATTTATATTTAATCTGCGATGATCGGATCGTGTTCTCAGTCTCTCGCGTCTCGGCTCGTTTATAAAAAAAACACGAGAAGTCTTTTATTCTGGAGATCCAACAGGAAGCTGAACTTCACCCTCCACATTAAAAGCTCCGGCAGCAGTTTGAACATCGGAGACTTTGCTCTCGTGAGAGCGTCCTGATCTGGCGAGCTCCAGTTTTCCACTCTCAGATCAGTCTGGCATCTTGAGACAGAGAACATTTGGAGCCGTTCGCCAAATGACCGACCAATCAGTGTTAGTTTTGAGGCGGGTTTAGGTGTGACGCAACGAGAAGCGACTGTTCAGTCTAAACAACGTGGCGGCTTCCACGGATGAGATGAGCGTAGCTATCACGCAAGTTTTATCAGAATTAGAAAGAATTCCTTCATTGAAAGAAGAGAAAAAAACAGCTCTGGAGGCTTTTCTCAGAGGAAAAGATGTTGTTGGAGTTTGATATATCGTTGATCTGATTGGTTGATTTGGCCTGTCTATCACCAACATAGGTGGTGATAGACAGAGGGTTTATCCAATCAGCTAACCAGGATTTTCGCCCCTTCCCAAAAGTTCTCCAACGGAAAGTTCCCAGATGGATATGCCGAGCAAATGCCAAGCCATCCATCTGGAGTCAGGTTAGTGATAAATGTCACTTTGATTCAGCTGGATCGGATTTTAGAAACAAATATGTTCACGAAACGCAAACCAAACAAACGTACCGAGAACGTTTTGTCCCTTTTTTCGCTTTTTGGCGGGAAAAAAGTGGAGAAAAACGTCAGAAAAAGACGACAAAATGTTGATAAAAAAAACTTTGAAGAGGTGAAAAACGTGAGCGAACACACAGAGATTGAGGTTCTGAGATATGAGACGGGAACATTTAAAATTAGACTTAAAAATAGATCGGCAGAGATGATTCAATAAGTCATCAAATATTAAATTAATCTCCAAATATTCTGATAATCCATTAATCAGTTTGAGTCATTTGGTTGATGACAAAACAGGTAAACTTGTGTGATGTCAGCTTGTTAAATATGAATATTGTGTAGTGTCTTCTCTCCTCTGGGACAGAACGAGACGTGTGAGGACGTTATTTTGGGCTTTTTGGGGAAACTCTGGTCCACATTCATCCAGAACGTAATCCACCGTGAAGATAAAAATCGATATATTGGCAGCTTTAAATGTTCTTTAGCAACAGTTTCAGCAGCGGTGAAGAAGAAGAAGAAGTCCTGTCTGAGACCCCCCCCCCCTCGCCCCCCCGTCACTAACGAGCTTAACGAGACACACACACACACACACACACACACACACACACGTGCACGCAGACACACACACACACACACACACACACACACACACACACACACAGCAGCGGGGCGGAGGGGGGGGGCGTCTTCAAACGTTTCCTGTAAACAGAAACAAGCGTTGGTCATCTTTAATATGAAATAAATAAACAGAAAACACAAGATCTGTTTTTTAAAACGGCAAAAAAGGCGTTGGAACTGGAACATTAACGCTAACCACAACTGGAAAACTAGAAAGAAATGTGGCACAAACTTTTTTCACACACACACACACACACACACACACACACACACAGACACACAGACACACACACACACACACACACAGACTTTGATGTTGATTTCTGTCAGTTTTGTTACAAATAAAGTTTCAGAATAAAATGTTCCAGTGTTTGTTTTACACAGCTGCATGTAAACGGGAATATTATAATATTATGGGATATTTCCTGTCGTTACGGTAGGTTTCCACACAGCGAAATTTCTCTTCGCTCTCATTGAGGTTGAATGGAGACGATATTCGCCCTGATTGGGCGAGATGAGAGCCAATCGCAGAGGGGAGCGAAACAAAGTTGACGAAAGTTTAACTTTATTCAAATGAGGACCACTCGAGAACCAATCAGGTCCGCGTGTTCGTGTTTGGAGGCGGGAGTTACAAAAAAAGTCTGACCAAGATGGCGGAGGTCATCAGAGCTGCATCATGAACATTAAGTATGTGATTAAAATGTTTCTACACGAACATTGGTACTTGTATCAACACAAATTTTACAAGCTACAATAGCAACGATAGCTTGCTAGCAAACTACCTGCTAGCTACCTATGCTACCTAGCTTCAGCCCTCTCTGCTAGCTACCTAGCTTCAGCCCTCTCTGCTAGCTACCTATGCTACCTAGCTTCAGCCTTCTCTGCTAGCTGCCTATGCTACCTAGCTTCAGCCCTCTCTGCTAGCTACCTATGCTACCTAGCTTCAGCCCTCTCTGCTAGCTACCGATGCTACCTAGCTTCAGCCCTCTCTGCTAGCTACCTAGCTTCAGCCCTCTCTGCTAGCTGCCTATGCTACCTAGCTTCAGCCCTCTCTGCTAGCTGCCTATGCTACCTAGCTTCAGCCCTCTCTGCTAGCTGCCTATGCTACCTAGCTTCAGCCCTCTCTGCTAGCTACCTATGCTACCTAGCTTCAACCCTCTCTGCTAGCTACCTATGCTACCTAGCTTCAGCCCTCTCTGCTAGCTCCATGCTACCTAGCTTCAGCCCTGTCTGCTAGCTACCTATGCTACCTAGCTTCAGCCCTCTCTGCTAGCTGCCTATGCTACCTAGCTTCAGCCCTCTCTGCTAGCTGCCTATGCTACCTAGCTTCAGCCCTCTTTGCTAGCTGCCTATGCTACCTAGCTTCAGCCCTCTCTGCTAGCTGCCTAGCAGCCGGTGTTCTGTTGCGGTCTGGCGTGCTGTTTTTGCGACCACGCCGCCGAGGCAATATTTCGCTGGCCAAAATTTGCGTTGTGTTTCACTGTGGGGAATCCTACCGTTAGCCGTGGAAACAGCTTAGAGGAAGCGTGTTTGTTTTTCACAATAAAAGCATCAAACTGAACACTGTGTAAACCTAGTCGGTGTTTAGCGTAAAGATCTGACCTGCTAATGCATTAGTCCTCGCCACGGCCTCTCCGGTAGATCGGCACGTTGATGCTGTGGAACGCCGGCACCCAGCGGTTGTCATGGAGACCCACGTTGCAGCCGGGCGTGTCCCGGCGTGCGCCGTGGCAGCACATCCAGTAGCCGGGGCCGTACGGCAGCGCCTGGCAGTACGGCTTGTGGTGCCAGCGGCACAGCGACACGTCCCCGCGCCCGTACCGCTTCTTGCACTGCTTGCAGGGGTCGTCGCGGTAACGTGGGTCGGACACCCAGAGCGAGTCGGCGGGCCGCACGCCGTAGTCGTCGATGACGGAGCGGAGGTAGCGGCAGGTGCACTTGAGCGCGGCGAGGCTCTGCGTGGGCAGCAGCGCCAGGATGGTCAGCAGCACGTGGTGGGGCAGAACGGCGAGGAACGGCTGGGGCGCCAACAGCTGCTGCAGACGCTGGCGCATCAACAGGAAGTCCGGGGACGCACGTCGCGGGGGCGGGGACGAAGACGAGGAGCAGAGAGTCACAACGCCGGCATCGCCATCCTGAATCAACACACACAGGCAGGCAGGTTCCATTAACTCACAGCGGTCATATCACAGGTTAGATAAGTTAACAATGAATTCACAAAATATACAAATGTCAAGAAAAGGCAACTAAATAATCAGAAAAAGTGAGAGATGGACGTGTGTGTATCAGTGTGTGTGTGTGTGTGACTGTGTGTGTCTGTGCGTGTGTGTGTGTGTCTATCTGTGCGTGCGTATCAGTGTGTGTGCGTGTGCGTGCGTGTGTGTGTGACTGTGTGTGTGTATCAGTGTGTGTGTGTGTGTGTGTGTGTGTGACTGTGTGTGTGTGTGTGTGTGTGACTGTGTGTGTGTGTGTGTGTGACTGTGTGTGTGTGTGTGTGTGTGTGAGACTGTGTGTGTGTGTGTGTGTGTGTGTGTGTGTGTGTGTGTGTGTGTGTGTGTGTGTGTGTGTGTATCTCTGAGTGAGAGAGACTGTACCTCCTGCTGAGCTCGGTCCGCCTTCCTCCTCCTCCTCTTCTCTGATTGGCTGCCAGAGTCGCAGCGAGCAGCAGGGGGGCGGGGCTGAGAAGCAGGAAGCAGGAACAACAAGCCGGGCATAGGCTCCACCTTTGAAGCCTGTGTGAGGGGCGGAGCCTGTTGGAGGGGCAGGGCTTGTGTGTGAGTCTCTGCGGCGCTGTCCAGCGTCTCCTCTCCAGAGCTACCGTTAGCGTTAGCCACAGCTGAGACGGCTGTTTCTGAGCAGCCGGTTGGCTCCCTGTCTGAAGCCGATGAAGGCGGGCAGGGGGCGGAGCTCTGGTCAGTGGCGAGCAGGACGCGTCCCGCTATCCTCCGCAGGCTGTTGTTTCTCGACAGATCTCCCGCCGATTGCCGCTTCTCACACGCAGACTCCAGCCTCGCCACCATGTCCGACACACGGACGCTCTCTGGCTCCTCCTCCTCCCTTCTGATGCTCTCTAGCTCCTCCCCTCTGTTGCTCTCTGGCTCCTCCTCCTCCCTTCTGACGCTCTCTGGCTCCTCCCCTCTGATGCTATCTGGCTCCTCCCCTCTGACCTCAGGGGGCGGGGCTCTGGACAGCGTGATGGAGGCGGAGCTTCTCTGCATGGCGAGCAGCGGTTTGGCGTCCGGCTGCTGCTGCTGTGGCTCGCTGGCTCTCTGCTCCAGGAACGCGACCATCTCCACAACCG
>NC_050190.1:26627620-26642620 GCF_008315115.2 Sander lucioperca | reverse complement strand
TACACGATCTGTGCTGCCTGCACTGTTCCACGTTAGCCTCCACCGGGAAGCTAACGTTAGTTTAGCTAATAGCTAATTCGGCTAACCGCTAGCTGACAGCTTGATTCAGTCTAAAATAACGTTAACTCCAACTTAACACTGGGAAAAGCCGTCTACAGCTAAATTAAGACTTTACAGTAATTTTCAGGTTTTATTTTGAGGGTCTTTAAAAGTTATTAGATGCTGTCGCAGCTAGCGGTTAGCCAAATTAGCTGTTAGCTAAACTAACGTTAGCTTGCCTGTGGAGGCTAACAGCAGACCGCTACAATCAGCTAGCAGTTAGCCAAATTAGCTGTTAGCTAAACTAACGTTAGCTTGCCTGTGGAGGCTAACGGCAGGCCGCTACAACTACGACTGGAAGCGTGGAACAGATCGTGCAGTGTCGTAAATCCTCATACAACAGCGCACGCGCAAAATCTTGCGGACGCGCAGCACGGATCGTGTACCGACAGTCTACATGCCTCAGACTTTAGAAAGAAACTTTATTGAACACATACAACTAAGTGAAGACTAATATCTGCATTCAACCCATCCTACGAGTCCGGGGAGCAACTTGGGGTTCAGCATCTGGGACAAGGACCCTTGAGTCTCAAAGTGTTCTTGCGCGAGACACTGAACCCCAAGTTGACAGAAGATGCCGGGGATCTAACCTCCAGTCTTGTGGTTGAGGGACGGCCCACTCTTCTTTTTGAGCCACAGCAGTTTTATCAAACGTGTATGGATACAAACAGACACGAACTCCAACAAGTTGAAGATTAACCCTTTATTTATGAGTCAAAAACAGCTAGTACAACAGGGTCCACTGAGGACTCTCTGTGGATGTTTAAAAGAACATTTGATATGCTAACGTTTCAAAGAATCATCTACAGATCTATTAAAGATATATTTAGGAGGATCTCCAGTTGATCTGAGGTGGATCCCCAACACATCTGCTGTGGAAATCCCACAAAAGATCTACTGGGGATCCACCAGAGATCTACTGGGGGACCCCCCAACAAATCTTTGGTACCCAGTAGATCCTGGTGATCCCCAGTAGATCTCTGGTGGATCCCCCAGTATATCTCTGGTGGATCCCCAGTAGTTCTTTGGTGGATCCCCAGTATATCTCTGGTGGATCCCCAGTAGATCTCTGGTGGATCCCCAGTAGTTCTCTGGTGGATCCCCAGTAGTTCTCTGGTAGATTCCCAACAAATATTTGGTGGATCCCCAGTAGATCTCTGGTGGATCCCCAGTATAGCTCTGGTGGATCCCCAGTAGTTCTCTGGTGGATCCCCAGTAGATCTCTGGTAGATTCCCAACAAATATTTGGTGGATCCCCAGTAGATCTCTGGTGGATCCCCAGTAGATCTCTGGTGGATCCCCAGTATAGCTCTGGTGGATCCCCAGTAGATTTTTGGTGGATCCCCAGTATAGCTCTGGTGGATCCCCAACAAATATTTGGTGGATCCCCAGTAGAGCTCTGGTGGATCCCCAGTAGATCTCTGGGTATTCTTTAGCAAATCTGTGATGGATCCTCAGTAGATCTATGGTGGGTCCTCAGTAGATCTATGGTGGGTCCTCAGTAGATCTATGGTGGGTCCTCAGTAGATCTATGGTGGGTCCTCGGTAGATCTGCGGTAGATTTTCCTCAGGGCAACGTCTCCAGGTTGACCTTGGACAGTTTGAGGTCGCAGTAGATGTTGAGTGAGTTGATGGATTTGAGGTTCGTGACTCTGTGTTGGAACGCCAACACGTGAGCGTTGTTGACGGCCACCTTAAACTCTTTGTTGGTGCACAAGATCTTCATCTGCAACAAAAATCAACAACACAAACGGTCATTAACTTGCTTTTTCAGACCAAAGCATTGCAAGGAGCTGCAAGTTTAGGGCGTGCACTCACACTGGCCCAGTTGCCTTGAACCGTGCCCAAGCACGATTGTCCCCCCTCCCCCACCCTGACCTGCACTCACATTCAAAAACATTCAGGGCCAGAGCACGCTAACGATGTTACATTGCGGGACTTGCCAACTGCAATTCCAGTTTATCTGTAAGGTAAGAACCAGACCCGGGCACGTTTAGCGATTACACTGATGCATACCGTGCCTGAGTCCAACCGAACCATGCCCTGGCCCTCCTCTTTCAAGCGGACCTTGGTGTGGTTTAGCGTACCGGGCCCGGGGATGGCACGGAGCAATCACACTAGTCTAGGTCTGCTTGTTGTCCCCAGAGTCTGAACTAAACAGGGAGAAGCAGCGTTCAGTTTCTATGCTCCACATATCTGGAACAAACTTCTAGAAAACTGCAAGTCTGCTGCAACTCTCAGCTCTCTTAAATCAAGGCTGAAGACCTTTCTTTTTGATGTTGCCTTTCTTTAAATAATTGTTCATTTCTTAATTTCTTACACCGTACTGTAACTGATTGCATTGTGTGGGTTTAATAAGAAACAACCTTTTATGAATATAAAAAGGATTTACGGTTGAAATAAGACCACAAATTACAAAAAGTGTGAATTTCAACTGAAAGGGTTTTTGCGCAGGTTTTTCCAAGAAAGAAACTAAGACTTATAGTGACGACTATATTTTAAAATAAAAGATGGGTGGCAAGAAGGCCCAGTTTGGAACTGGTTAAGTCCTCTAGGAGGCCCAAGTTGGACTCAGTTAACTTGTTCTTATACTGCACTGTTACTTGTATTCTTGTATTTTAATCGTTTGTCCTGTTGCTGAAATATGCTCTACAAATAAAGCTGCCTTGCCTAGTCAAAGGTACCTGACTTTGGTGGCGAGCGTGCTCGAGCACGGTTTAATAATAATAGTAATTTATTGTCTTTATTGATCCCCAATGGGGAAATTACAATTTACACTCCACTCTACACACTACACACAGGCCTGACATACACACACTTGCTCAGGTCCTTTTGCATGCAATAATAGAGAGATGTCAGAGTGAGTGGGCTGCAACTGCTGAACAGGCGCCCTGAGCGGTTCGGGGGGGGGGTTCAGTGCCTTGCTCAAGGGCACCTTGGCAGTGTAACTAACTTAACTGGGCGAGTGTGAGTGTACGCCCAACAATTGTCTCATCCAGAATCTTTAGTCTGAACTGGACTTTAGTCTAAATACTCTCTTTTTCAGAATAACGACAAAAATGTGAATATGTGCATGTAAACGTAGTCATTGTCATCGTTAGAAGACGAACAAAAACCAAACAAGGACTTTAGTCATCCCTCACATTCAAAAAGGTTTCTCATTATTAACAAATAAAGACCTAAACCATGAGTATTCTTAGTGTGAATTAAATATTGGACCTCGAATGGCTGTCCCTGGACGAAGGGGAAGTTCTGCAGTTCTCTCTCCTCTCTCCCCCACTTGGTGCCGATGCAGCTGTTCCTAACGATCACCTTCTTGCCGTCCTCATTGAAGCGAGGGTTAAAGTGGAAGGCCAGGTCCTGACCTGCGAACATGTCCACTGTGATCCTGAAAACAACAGACATCATCACACCATTAACTAAATTCCCCAAGATTTGTTAACTGTAGTATATTATGTGACAATTCATGCATTCATTGTTTATGTTGAAGTGTTCATACTGACTTTTGAGCGTTGGGGTTCACGATCCCAGCGATGGTGATGAGCAGTTTGTCATAAACTCCACTTGGAAGATTTTGTTTGTAAGGGACCGCCTGTCAACAGGAAACAGCTGTTAACTCCACCTATCCAAAAATCCATCAATCCATCCATCAATCCATCTATCCATTCATCCAACAATCCAACAGTCCAACTATCCATTCATCCAACAGTCCAACAGTCCAACTATCCATTCATCCAACAGTCCAACTATCCATTCATCCAACAGTCCAACTATCCATTCATCCAACAGTCCAACTATCCATTCATCCAACAGTCCAACTATCCATTCATCCAACAATCCAACAGTCCAACTATCCATTCATCCAACAGTCCAATTATCCATTCATCCATTCATCCAACAGTCCAACTATCCATTCATCCAACAGTCCAACTAATCCATTCATTCAACAGTCCAACTATCAATTCATCCAACAATCCAACTATCCATTCATCCAACAGTCCAACTATCCATTCATCCAACAATCCAACTATCCATTGTGAGGGAAGTTGTCTTTAATCATGCTGTATTTAATTTACATGACATTACAATGTTTTATAAATTGATCTTGACTTGATTGCACATGCTAAGGCGTGGTTGCCCGACTGGATGTTATCATTAGATTCTAACCTCTGGCTGGTGAGCCCTTAGTCTTGAAAACAAAGGGTATACAATACACTAACTGAAAGAAACTACCCTGACCAGAGGGAGAGGACCAAGCCCAGGTACAAAGGGAGAGAGCAGCCTCCCATCGGTGTGTATATTACAAACTAACCTTTGTCTTGTGTACCATGCTCTGAGCATTAAAAGTGGGATACTGTAAGAGATTTTTGTCCTGTTGTTGTTAAGTGGGATTACAAAATTGCCACGACATCATCCATCCATCCATTACAAATTCAATTCAGTAGTATGTATAGTGTCAAATCCTAACAGAAGTTATCTCGGGACACTTCTAGACCACCCTCCAACAATCCCCCGAAGAGCAAGCATTCGTTGAGACAGCAGCAAAGAAAAAACTTCCTTTTAACAGGCAGAAACCTCTGTGAGAACCTGGGTCTTGGTTGTGGGCCATTTGCCTCGAGTGTTTGGGTTGAGGGAGAGAGACACAGAGATACTGAAAGATACAGAGAGATCGAGCCATTCAACAATTCATAAATCCATCCATGTCTCACCAGACTTTGTTGGGGGGCAACGGCAGGGACAGGTCCGGGTCCAGGTCCTCCAGGACCAGGCCAGCTGGGGTTGGCAGGTGGCTGACCTCCGGGGCCTGCGGGCCAGCTGGGGTTGGGAGTTGGTTCTCCAGGCCAGCTGGGGTTGGGAGTTGGTCCTCCAGGCCAGCTGGGGTTGGCAGGTGGTTGACCTCCAGGGCCTGCGGGCCAGGTGGGGTTGGCAGGTGGCTGACCTCCAGGTCCTCCAGGCCAGGCGGGGTTGGCAGGTGGCTGACCTCCAGGTCCTCCAGGCCAGGCGGGGTTGGCAGGTGGCTGACCTCCAGGACCTCCAGGCCAGGCGGGGTTGGCAGGTGGCTGACCTCCAGGACCTCCGGGCCAGGCGGGGTTGGCAGGTGGCTGACCTGAACATGGTTTTCAAATAATTCAATTTTCTTTTCATTTGACCCTGTTTATGCCGTCACTGTTTTTCATTGTTGACTGACTTCTGTTTTATGAATTTGTTGGATTTAATGTTTTTGGTATCTCCTGGTAAACATATACATCCAGCAAAACTGTGAGACTCTTTTTGGTTTGAAAGTCAGGCTAATTTATATACATCAGGTTCAGATAACATCTTACAGATTTGTTCTGAAGACTAAAAGGGCACCCTTAACGTAAAGACCTCCATCAAGGCATGCCCTATCTCACAATGATTAGTTATTGATTAATGATTCATGATGACAATCATACCTGGCCAGGTGGGATTGGCGGGTTGTCCAGGCCAGGGACCTGATTGGGTGTTGGGGGCAGCAGAGGGCCACCCTTCACCAAGAGCGTCTTCCAGCTGCAGAGAAAGAAGGAAGTAAAGAAGTGAGAAACTTGACTGTCAGCAGTTTCTCTAACGTCCACCAGATGCTGCCACCAGAAGTGTTTGACTGACCCATCCACCACCCCAACCTGCTTCCTAACTTCCTGCGTTGTCGTAACAATTACAGGAGGCCACTAGAGGCGTCGTCACTATAAAGGTAAATATGAGTCTTAATTGTAGGCGCCGATTTATGTTTTCCTCTGTGGGTGCTCACAATTTTTCTTAATCGCGATTAATTGTTGAATTTCTATAGTTAATCGCGATTAATCGCATGTTTTATCACATGAATAAAATTCTATTATTTTGCATTTCAGAACAGTTTTTAAGTCCATATTAACAATGGAAAGCCATTCTTACCAGTGGATCTTGATTGGGATCAAATGAATGCAAAGAAAGTTACTAAATAAATAAATAAAACTGAACTGTCAATATTTAGCTTGGTTTGGTCCAATCATACTTCTTCTACTTGGGACTGTGTGTGTGTGTGTGTCTCTGTGTGGGTGTGTGTGTTTCAGGGTGTGTTGGTGACGGACTCGTCAGGAATGTTCTGTATGAAGGTGTTGGTTCAAGAGATGAATACCACCCTGTGACATTCATAATCCACACACACACACACACACACACACACACACACACACACACACACACACACACTGTTTGCCCTAGGTTTTGTATTTATAATCTCAGAGATTTTATTACTTCACGTACTTATGCAACAGATAATGTGAAACCTCCACTTTTATGACAGAAGTGAGTATTCAACAAAGCTGTGCAATAAACACACACACACACACACACACACACCTCAGAAGTAAAGTTCCATGTTTCGTGCAGCTACCGGTCGTTAAACTATTGCAGTTTTAGTCGAACTACTGATTGAAAGTTGCTGCTCGACCGCTGCCTCCATAGCTTAGGTGCAGAATATATATATATATATATATATATATATATATATATATATATTAGGGCTGTCAGCGTTAATCGCGATGCGATTAAGAGCCGACGCGATTAATTCTTTTTAATCTCATGCCACCATTTATTAATTTATGTTCCACTTCCCTGGGCTTGGTGTGGTCCTAACAGCTACTATTTTGACTCTTTGCAGCACCGTTACTTCTCATCAAGCTGCCACTTCCTCCTAACACATCCTGCTGCGGCTGCTGCAGCATGATGGAGAAACACAGCAGCAATAACTCTGAATGGAGCTTTTTATTTTCAGAAACTCCCAGACGGCTCGTAGACAAGTCAAAGCCATATGCACGTTGTGTAAAGCCGAATTAAAATATCACCGAAGCACGTCAAGCTGTGTGAGTGCTACTTGCCGACCTGTGGATGAAACCAAATCCCAAAAAATTACTACAGCTGCGAAATGGGTGGCAACTAACTGCAGACCTGTCAGCATGGTAGAGGACTCGGGTCTTAAAGACGTACTACGGTTGGCGTGTTCTGACCCGTCTCGTTGCCGTCGAGGGGGACAGTAGTCTCACCACGCAGCCTGTATGACACGGAGGAAGCAGCCACACTGGAACAGCTGCAGAGTCCAAACTCTGTCTCATTAACCGTGATCACTGGACATCAGTGAGTCATCAACATTATTTAGGAGTTACTAAACACTATATTGACTCTGGTAAGGATAGGGATTTGTAGTTTTTCAGTTAGGTACTTGGAGGAATTGTGCAATAATGACAGATTCACACATTTTTCTTTTGTTTACAGTAAATAAATAATTACAAATCTTAAAATCAAGTTCATAAAGTAACTTTCTTTGCATTCATTTGATTCCCAATCAAGATCCACTGGTAAGAATGGCTTTCGATTGTTAATATGGACTTAAAAACTGTTCTGAAATGCAAAATAATAGAATTTTAATCATGTGATTAAATATGTGATTAACTATAGAACTTCAGCAATTAATCGCGAGTAAAAAAAATTAGTTGTTTGACAGCCCTAATATATATATATATATATATAAATAAATAATTGATCACTATGCACTCTCAACAATGCACTATACACCATATATGTTCATACTGCATTGTGTCTCTTCTATGGACTATGACTCTATGCACTTTATTTGCTAAATGCACTTTAACCTTCCTGTTGTCTTCCGGTCGACCATGCAACGTTTGGTTTTTGTCACTTTTCTCGATGTCTTTGTCGATTTATTTTCTGCACCTTTTGACTTTTTTGTGTTTATTTCTATTTATTGAATGTTTTTCTGACATTTTTGACATGTTTTTCAACGTTCTTTTATGGGTTTTTTTTCTCCAAATGCAATTAAATTGAATGAAACACCCAAACTCAATGACAGGAGTGAGCTGGTCATTTATTTTACTTGTGAGGAGCATCGGAGCGAACCATCCACATTCCTTTATTTTAAAAATGGGTCAAATGTGACCCGAGGACAACAGGAGGGTTAATAATGGACTAACATGATCAGACTGCATTCTGTGTTTAGGAGTTTTTTAAGCACCGCTATAAAGAAAATCACTTTTAATGATTGCACTACTGGTTAGATGTTAACTCTTGTATTGTCCTCGGGTCCAATTTCACCCGTTTTCAAAGTTTTTATATCAGAAATATTGGTTTCTTTCATCCAAATTGCCCAAAACATAACTTGGAGGCATATGTGCGTTGTATGGAAGCCATACACCGATCTTCACAGGTAATTAATAATTACTTCCATTGAATTGTGGGTGTTTTATTCAATTTTATGTATAAAGGGTTTTAAAACAGCACATCCTGGGTGCCCGGTTAACTCAGTCGGTAGAGCAGGCACCCGTATAGAGGTTTACTCCTGGATGCAGCGGCCGCAGGTTCAACTCCGCCCTGTGGCCCTTTGCTGCATGTCATTCCCCCCCCTCTCTCCCCTTTCATGTCTTTAGCTGTCCTATATAAATAAAGGCCTAAAATGCCCAAAAAATATAATCTTAAAAAAAATATATCATTCAGCACCCTCTGACTTTAACTATTAGTCAAAATAATTCATAATTTCTAATTTTTTTAACTCAAAAATTAGGTTATAATGTCATTTAAATTAGGTTTGTTGACCATGAATTTAAAAAAAAGCCTTGAAAAACAGGAAAAAAATGTTTAAAACTGCGTCAAAAGCAAACTAAAACGTTGGAAAAAGCACAAAATAAAAATCATTTTCAATTTAGACCTGAAAGGACAAGTTAATGGTCGACGGGACGACAACAGGAGGGTTAATAATGGACATGATCAGACTGCATTCTGTGTTTAATGAGTTTTTTAAGCACCGCTATAAAGAAAATCACTTTTAATGATTGCACTACTGGTTAGATGTTAACTCTTGTATTGTCCTCGGGTACAATTTCACCCGTTTTCAAAGTTTTTATATCAGAAATATTGGTTTCTTTCATCCAAATTGCCCAAAACATAACTTGGATGCATATGTGCGTTGTATGGAAGCCATACACCGATCTTCACAGGTAATTAATAATTACTTCCATTTCATTTCGTTGTACTAGTGGCCCTTACTTGTGCAATGACAAAGTTGAATCTAATCTAATCTATACAGACGATGCATCTCAAGTTTATAAACGTCACGGTGATAAACATTATCGTTAAAACAGATTGATGTCGAGGTAAAGAGGAGACTCAGACTCACGTTCATGCTGCCGGTCGGGATCTGAAACAGAAGAGGGAGAGTCAGAGGGCGTGGTGGGCCAGTCCTGACCTGAACATGAAAATCCTGAAACTAAAACTCTCTCTGCTGTCTGCACATGTTTATCTACGTCACTCACACACACACACACACACACACACACACACACACACACACACACACACACACACACACACACACACCTTTAGTTCAACATGCTTGACTTCCGTCCAGATTTTTCCAGAACCATTGTTCCCCTCAAAAAAAACCAGGGCTAACTAAGCAGCTATCTCAAGGGAGTTCTCAAACATCCTGCATGTGTGTTTGTGTTTTTATACCAAACTGAAGACATTAACGTCCAAACTAAACAGATACAGAACACAAGACTTTCACCAGGAAACAGGTGTTCGTGTCCTGAAGAAGTTAAGGAGAAAACACAAGACTTTCACCAGGAAACAGGTGTTCATGTCCTGGAGAAGTTAAGGAGAAAACACAAGACAGTTACGTGTCTAAACTTAACTGTTGTCTTCAGGACATGAACACCTGTTTCCTACTTTGGTTCTTCTTTACCTTTCGTTTTAACTCAGAAAAATGTTACCTGAATGAGTACTTCTTTCCAGGTAGAGTATTACTGCATGGAAGGGACCTTTTTCACAGCAGACATGTTGACTTGTCATAGTAGGAAAATCACAGCTGAGATTGATCACCTTAACGAGGGCTCAGTGAGATATTTCAGTGAGTCAGCATGCCCAATACCAGGACCTCTCCTAAGGGGAATGCAGCCATCATTAATGGTTTGAACACACTTGTGCTTTTCCTACTTCTTCCCTGTTTACACGTACATGATTATTTTGAAAAACGCCATTGCTGTTGTTGCTATTTTCTGGATTCTGATTGGCTAACGTGGGCTTGAGCTTCTCGATACACCGCCACCTACAGGTCTGGCGTGCTCTTGACGGCCTATATACACGGGGACGTGTAAACGAAGACTTTTCTGTAAACTGACAGCTGTGCACGATGTTATTTTTGAAAACAGAGAGATTGAAATGTCCGTTTATGAAAATAGCCGGCCACGTGTAAACGTAGCATAGAAGCTCAAGCCCACGTTAGCCAATCAGAATCCCGAAAATAGCAACAACAGCAACTAATCACTTCCTCTGTCTTCTCTTCCTCACTTCTTCGGCTGCCTAAACCTCCGTTTGTCTCAGTTTACATGCAAACGTGCAAATGAAGTTTCCCAAAAATCTCCACTCTGGCCGAAGGTTTTAGAAAGACTCGTTTTCAGAGGAGAATTCTCCGTTTGCGTGTAAACGAACGGAAATGTCTCCATTTTTCAAAATAACCACGTCAGGTAAACAGGGTATGAGCATGCCCAATACCAGGCCTCTCCTAAGTGGAATGAAGCCATAATAATGGTGCTTTTCCTACTATGACATGTCAACATGTAATTATTTTACAGAAGACTTTTTACTTTCTACTCCTTACATTTTAAAAATGGCCTCGTTACTCCCAACACGTTCTCACTCCCATCTCGTAAAATACGGACGCTGGTCAGCTGCCTTTGTCGTTCATATTGGCATTAAAAGTCTCCGTTAGCGTCATATAACGTGCTTTATCTAAACACGCTTGGTCTCGGTAGCTTAGACTGCGGTTAGATTTTTGTAGTATGCAGTTCGGGACTACAAATACAACAATCTATCTGCTTGTTGAGGTACACATTCAGCCAGTTGGAACAGAGGAACACACCAGAACAGGCCTGTTCAGTAAGCTGGATGTGATGGCCGCATTCCTACACTTATAAAATACAATTAAATGTGAAAGTTATCCAAGTATTCAGAATACATTACTCAGGTTGAGTTACGTAACGGAATACGTTATAAATTACATTTTTGGGCATGTATTCAGTCCCTCCAGAAAAACGCAATTATGCCATCCCATAATTCAATGCATAATCAGTCAAAGTCTGCATATTTATGCGGAGGGTCGCATTTTTTCAAATACGATTTCATCGCATAAAACTGCATAAATATCCCGCATATTCCATCACATTTTTTAATAAAACGTGCCGCGTAATCAAGGATTTTAGCCCAAAACAATCACAAAAAACTCCCCATTTTTCTGTAACGACTGTGTATTCTGTATTCGGTAACGGAATACGTTTTGAAAGTATCCTTCCCAACACTGAGCATGGGTTCATAAACTTATGAGTGCCACTGTATGGTTCTTAATGTATTTGCATTGTACTAAAATGCATTCATTTTCTTCTACAGAAGTCTTTTTAAACCCTAGTATCTATACTTCTACCTGAGTAATGAATGTGAATACTTTTGACACCTCTGTGTATTAGTAATTTTACTGCAGTAAAGTATGCATATACGTCCTGTGTGTGTTTGCGTTGGTGTAAACACACACAGCCTCCAGCAGGAACAACACAACAGTCAGCTGACTAAACCTATTATATTTATAATGACATCGCATGCTGTGAGACCCTCTTCTGTCTCCGTGTTTTCACTCTGAGTGTGAATAAAGTTGGGATTGAAGTCACATATTTAAAGTCACACAGTCCTGAACAATAATGAGGAAACACACATACAACTACAAACAGTTGGAGGTTTCAGATTAATGCAACAGCTGATAAGAGAGAGAGAGAGAGAGAGTTTGGGAATGAAGTATGAAGTATAAAGTCATGTCAGAGAGGGAAGAAAGTCTCGTGGACGGGACGTGAAACTACGCAGACAATAACAAGTTTCAGGTTTCAGATTAACTTCCTGTTTTCCTTCCTGGTTTTAACCCAACAGCTGATCCAAAAGATTAAAGAATAAAGATTAAAGAATAAAGAATAAAGAAGAGAGACGTGGACGTACCTGAGTTTACCTGAGAGAGCTGAACACACTGACTCTGACTGGGACACACAGAGAGATTTAAATCCTGCAGAGCCTCGCCCTGTTTACACACACACACACACACACACACACACACACACAGACCACACCCACACACACACACACACACACACACAGACCACACCCACACACACACACACACTGTTTTGGGAACGTTGCCATGTAAACTTAATTTTGAAAAGATCTTTTGTCTGACTGTTTTTTTTCTTCCTCCCACACTTGAGAAACTTGAGAGATCAAATAGAGTTATTGATGGGTTATTGGTGTGTTATTATGGTCTGCGTTGCCAAGGAAACCACAGACCAGATTACTGTAAGAGGAGTGAATCAGACGCTGTTTTTCCAGAAGTTAGTCTCAGCAAGGGTTAATGAAGTGCTGAATGTTTGAGGCGTTTCCAGAAACTTTATGAATAAGTTAACTGTTTGTGGTGTTTGTCTCTGTAACATCTCTGTGTGAGTCTGTGTGTGTGTGTGTGTGTGTGTGTGTGTATATGTATATGTAGGCCTATGTATATATGTGTGTGTGTGTGTGTGTGTGTGTGTGTGTGTGTGTGTGTGTGTCTCTGTGTGTGTGTGTGTGTGTCTGTGTGTGTGTGTGTGTGTGTGTGTGTGTGTGTTCTTGTTTAACTATATTCGTGGGGTCCAAAAACAGGGGAGTCCAGTATACTTGTGGGGTCCCGACAGCTTTGTGGTGCCCAAAATGCTGGACCCCACAAGGTTAAAGGTCTGTTTGAGGGTTAAGACTTGGTTTTAGGATTAGGGTTAGAATTAGGTTATGGTTAGGGTGAGGGTAAGGGTTAAGGTTAGGCATTTAGTGGTGATGGTTAAGGTTAGGGTAAGGGGCTAGGGAATGCATTATGTCAATGAGGGGTCCCCACAAAGATAGTGAAACAAACGTGTGTGTGTGTGTGTGTGTGTGTGTGTGTGTGTGTGTGTGTCTGTCTGTGTCTGTGTGTGTGTGTGTGTGTCTGTGTGTGTGTGTGTGTGTGTCTGTGTGTGTGTGTGTGTGTGTGTGTCTGTGTGTGTGTGTGTGTGTGTGTGTGTGTGTGTGTGTGTGTGTGTGTCTGTGTGGAAATGGAAATGTCTGTGTGGACAGGAGCAGGCAGGTGAGAACTACAGGAAGTTATTTTTTGTAGTTTGTCAGCATGTGGAACTGCAGCAGAGAAGCCAGCAGGGGGCAGCAGAGCACTGTTACACACACACACACACACACACACACACACACATACACAGGGACGTTGTTAGGCCTATTTTAGGGTGGCTGAAGCTACCTCAAAATGTTCCTAAGCACCCCTAATTAATAATAAGAACAACAATAACAATTTAATTTATCCTCATTGATATTTAGACGCAACAAATGATATAAAAAAGTTGGAAGTTAGACAGAAGTACAGAGAGTCGTTGTGCTATCAAGATGATGCACCGCACCGTCTCGTTGCATTGGTGTGGACCATAGTCAGTATATATAATGGAGCAGCAGGTCCCGTGTCTCTGGACGGAGACCAGTGAAGTCTCTTTCCCGGTGATGGCTGAGCGTTACTGAGCAGCCTCCAACTGAGCTTGAAGACGTAGATGTGACGTGAGCAACCTGTCTGAAAGTTGGAAGTCTTCTGGTAGCTGTGCCAAGAGAAATCTCAATCATTCCCAATCTAGCAGAGACGGAGAGCGTAGGTATATGTAAGGAGATAACATAGACACAGGCTAATTATTGATCACTAAAATGATAGTTAACATTAGTAATTAAACTTAAACAGCTAATGGAAGTCCAAACTGCCTGAGAGCTTCTCCTGTACTATACGGTAATTCCTCTACTATGAGACAGTATTATACAGACAGTAGACAGTACTATAGTTGTCTATAGGTTTAAGGATTGTTTGGTTTTCTTCTAACAATGAGCATTTGTTGGCAGGTCTAGGCACTATGCATAGCCTAAACTAAATTATTGCATTATATTTATGATATATGCTAGCTATATTCTAACCAATTTAACTTTCTTCATTCGTTGGCTGTGATAAATTAAATACATATGTATATGTTGGCAAAATATAGGCTAGGCTAAAGATGAGCACATTCCCACAGACACACACAGACACACACACACACACACACACACACACATACACACACACACACACGCACACACACACACACACACACACACACACACACACACATACACACGCACACACACACGAGACAGACACACACACACACACACACACACACACACACACACACACACACACAGAGACAGACACACACACACACACACACACACACACACACACACACACACACACACACACACACACACACACACACACACACACACAGACAGACACACACACACACATACACACACACAGACACACACACACACACACACACACACACACAGACAGACACACACACACACACACACACACACACACACACACACACACCAGACAGACACACACACACACACACACACACACACACACACACAGACAGACACACACACACACACACACACACACACACACACACACACACACACACACACACACACACACAGACACACACACGCATACACACACACACACAGACACAGACACACACATGTGATAATAAAATGAAAGCAATCCTACATATACAGTAATTATTACTCCAAATCTTTTATTCCTTCCGCCATCAGGTTATTGTATTTAGACAGTAGCCACTTTAAATAGTGACTCACACACACACACACACACACACACACACACACACACACACACACACACACACACACACAGAACCCAGCTGTCTGACAGCAGAGGGCGCTGCAGAGCTGCAG
>NC_050190.1:26607620-26610120 GCF_008315115.2 Sander lucioperca | reverse complement strand
CAGGATAACCAAGGAGTGGCTCTGGAAGAAGCATATCAAGGTTCTGGCGTGGCCTAGCCAGTCTCCAGACCTGAACCCAATAGAGAATCTTTGGAGGGAGCTCAAACTCCGTGTTTCTCAGCGACAGCCCAGAAACCTGACTGATCTAGAGAAGATCTGTGTGGAGGAGTGGGCCAAAATCCCTCCTGCAGTGTGTTAACCTGGTGAAAAACTACAGGAAACGTTTGACCTCTGTAATTGCAAACAAAGGCTACTGTACCAAATATTAACATTGATTTTCTCAGGTGTTCAAATACTTATTTGCAGCTGTATCATACAAATAAATAGTTAAAAAATCATACATTGTGATTTCTGGATTTTTTTTTTAGATTATGTCTCTCACAGTGGACATGCACCTACGATGACAATTTCAGACCCTCCATGATTTCTAAGTGGGAGAACTTGCAAAATAGCAGGGTGTTCAAATACTTATTTTCCTCACTGTATATATATATATATATATATATATATATATGTATATATATATATGTTGTTGCATCTGGCCCTCCTCTTCTCAGCGCCTTCATTACGACAAATAATAATGTGACTGTCTGCAGAAAGGAACTGAGAAAATAAATCTTATATGATCCCACTGAGGCCCACTCACAGAAATCTCAGCTGACGGTGGTGTTTGTGTCTCAGTTTTCCACTGGAGGACCTCTGGGAGGGAGATGGAACAACAAGGTCAGAGGAGACAGAAGAAGATCTCATAGCCCTCATGTCCTCTCTCCTCGGCTCTCCACTCGTGTTGGGACTACAATTACAGTAATGGATTCCTTTATGCTCTAACGCAGTGATATACTGCATTACTAGTAAAATGTTGGTAGTATTATACCCGTTACAATCTCAGTAACGCAAGTTACAACGCATTTTGACCCAACATTTAGTGGGGGGTTGTTTTTTTTAAAGGTCCCATGACATGCTGCTTTTTGGATACTTTTATATAGACCTTAGTGGTCCCCTAATACTGTATCTGAAGTCTCTTTATATAGACCTTAGTGGTCCCCTAATACTGTATCTGAAGTCTCTTTATATAGACCTTAGTGGTCCCCTAATACTGTATCTGAAGTCTCTTTATATAGACCTTAGTGGTCCCCTAATACTGTATCTGAAGTCTCTTTATATAGACCTTAGTGGTCCCCTAATACTGTATCTGAAGTCTCTTTATATAGACCTTAGTGGTCCCCTAATACTGTATCTGAAGTCTCTTTATATAGACCTTAGTGGTCCCCTAATACTGTATCTGAAGTCTCTTTATATAGACCTTAGTGGTCCCCTAATACTGTATCTGAAGTCTCTTTATATAGACCTTAGTGGTCCCCTAATACTGTATCTGAAGTCTCTTTATATAGACCTTAGTGGTCCCCTAATACTGTATCTGAAGTCTCTTTATATAGACCTTAGTGGTCCCCTAATACTGGATCTGAAGTCTCTTTCCCTAAATTCAGCCTTGGTGCAGAATTACAGCCACTAGAGCCAGTCCCACAATGAGCTTTCCTTAGGATGTGCCATTTCTGTGTCTGTAGCTTTAAATGCTGTTGAGGAGGAGAGAGGGGGGGGGGGCAAGGTGAGGGGGGGGGGTGGCCTTGACCAACTGCTACTTTGCTCATTTGAAGCCATGACGTCTCTCTCTCTCTCTCATGGGTGGTCCAAATTCTCTGGGCGGGCAAAGCAGAGAAAGGGGAGGTAACCTTTCCCCTTATGACGTCATAAGGAGAAGATTCCTGATTGGTCCATCTGAGCTTTCATTTTCTCAAAGGCAGAGCAGGATACCCAGGGCTCGGTTTACACCTATCACCATTTCTAGCCACTGGGGGACCATAGGCAGGCTGGGGGAACTCATATTAATGTTAAAAAAAACTCATAAAGTGACATGTTCATGCCATGGGACCTTTAAGAAACACCATGAAACATTTCGGCACAGAAATAAAAGTCTGTGAGTGTTATTTCCTGTTGCTGCAATTAGATGGTTGAGATGACTGCAGATATTTTTGCGAGATGGACATACTCCCGTTATTTTCAGGAGTTATTACACTGTGTTGAAGCAAAGTGCTGTCCCGTCACTGTTCCAGGGTCAGAGCCAAAACCAGACACGGTACGGACAACATCTGTGTCCCGATAGGTAACGGTACGGACAACATCTGTGTCCCGATAGGTAACGGTACGGACAACATCTGTGTCCCGATAGGTAACGGTACGGACAACATCTGTGTCCCGCCAGGTAACGGTACGGACAACGTCTGTGTCCCGATAGGTAACGGTACGGACAACATCTGTGTCCCGATAGGTAACGGTACGGACAACATCTGTGTCCCGCCAGGTAACGGTACGGACAACGTCTGTGTCCCGCCAGGTAACGGTACGGACAACATCTGTGTCCCGATAGGTAACGGTACGGACAACATCTGTGTCCCGCCAGGTAACGGTACGGACAACATCTGTGTCCCGATAGGTAACGGTA
>NC_050190.1:26595120-26597620 GCF_008315115.2 Sander lucioperca | reverse complement strand
TCGCCACTGTCGCACTGAATGCTCTTGGGGGAATTACTGGAATAGTTGGGTCTTTATAAATTATAGAGTGTGGTCTAGACCTACTCTATCTGGAAAGTGTCTCCAGATAACTCTTGTTATGATTTGATACTATAAATAAAATTGAATTGAATAGTTATGTTAAGGAAAAGGTCGTGGGTGGGCTTACATTTCCGTGACCTGCGGGAATAACGGGATGGTTATGGCCGTTTTACAGTTGCCGTAGCCAAGCTGGCGCGCGCCATCGTGACGTCAAAATGATGTAGATCTCGCCGGCGCGCCTGGATTTGGTGAGGACCAGTGGACTCAGACCTCACATTTGACAGCCAGATTACAGCTGTGGTGAAGTCCAGCTGTTTCCAGTTAAGGCAGCTGGCAAAAATCCCACCAGTCCTTCAGAGACAACACGCCTTTGTGACCACTCGGCTGGATTACCGTAATGCACTTTATATAGGGGCCAGTGGGTCCTCCATTGCTCGGCTGCAACTGGTACAAAATGCTGCTGCACGTCTTTTAACTGGCACACGCAAGTACGAGCACATTTCACCTATTTTAGCTTCACTCCACTGGTTGCCTGTCCATTTGAGGATCCATTTTAAAATTCTTTATTTGTTTTTAAAGCCTTGAATGGCCCCAGCTTACCTCTCTGAGCTGCTGCACCCCTCCACTCCCAGCCGATCTCTCAGGTCAGCTGACCAGCTGCTCCTGATGGGGCCTAAAGCTCGGCTGAAGCTCAGAGGGAACCGAACGTTTGGAACGGACTGCCTCCGCACATTAGACAGGCCTCCTCTCTGTCTAATTTGAAAAATCTTCTTAAAACACACCTCTTTTCTTTGGCTTTTAACACCAGGTAGAGTGTTGATCTTATGTGTATACTTGCATATTTTTATATTATTATTATTATTATTATTTTCATATTTTTTCTATTTCTACTTATTTCTGTTTGATCTTTTTGTGCAGCACTTTAGAAACCTCGTGTTTGTTAAAATCATGCTATATAAATGAAGTGGATTGGATTTATAGCGTGCGACCAGAGCTCGTGCACCTCTCTATTTTTTTCAGCGGCGTGCGACAAAGCAGAAACAGGAAGCGTGGAGGAGCTGGAGGCTAACGTGATGCCAGGACTCTGAGAGTGACTGCAGGTCTCTCTGGTGAACTTACTGGTTAAGATTGCTGCCAGTTCTGCTGTTGTTACAAAGTCGGTAGCCGTTCCTCATTAGCGCCCCCTCTGTTCAGGAGAAGACTGCAGCTAGTGTCACCACCACCAGCGCGGGTATGAACAGTTACGGCGCTCCCATGACATCACATTTGCGCTCAACAGCTGGGCTGCGGCTACTGTAAAACGCCCTTTAAAGACCGATCCCCGGTCTCCTGGGTGGAAGTCCTGTGTTTGACCCATCCTCCCCCCCGACCATCCTCCCTACATACTCCTCTCTAAACCCCGTGTAGCTGCTGCTCTCCCCGGTACGTTCTACAAACACGCTGAAAGACGCCTTTTTCGTCGCTTCAGAAGCTGACAGCCACGGTCCAAACTGTCCATATTTTACGAGTTGGGAGTGACAACGAGTTGGTTTCTCTTTCTGGATCGTCCAACAGCTTCTGAAGTCAGAAGTCGTGTTTCCATTCAACTGTCGAGAGAGTTTGAAGAGAACTTTTGAAGAATTACATTCAGATGAACCGGCTCCTAACTTCACCGTGGTACCCAAAAGTTAGAGTTACATTTTGGCGTGTTGGCGGCCCTGATGATGTCATACACCTACACCTCTGATCACCTGTCGAACTAACTGAGAACGCTTCAACAACGCTGCAGAGCGATCAGATGTGATTAACGGAAAAATAACATCTTTAAGCAGAGAGAGAGATAGAGCAACATGAGCGAATCGCAGTCTAATGATAATGAGAGTTAGAGAGGCTAATTAAAGGGATTCTGGACGCTCAGTTACAGTCAGTAAAGCTCCTTTAGAAACCGTGCTGTGTCCACGCCAAGGCCTCCTGCAACTGGCTGCGTGGCGTGAGCGTGGCGTGAGCGTGGCGTGAGCGTGAGCGTGTCAGCTGCGTGGCGTGTCCGTTTATATTTGGGCTCCCATGGTAACAGGATAGAGCTTACACACTGCCTGCGTGCCTGCTAGAAATAGGACCGACGCCTATTCTTCACACCACACGCAAGTGATGGAAGCGTTTCCAGGCAACATAGAATATGACATGTTGACATTTGAAAGTCTCGAGGTTTGGACATAAATGCAGATATAAATGTAATTTAAAATAATAATAATAATTATTATTGATTTTCTAATATTGCACCTGTCAATCCAGAAGGAAATATTCTGTAGCCTATTTTGCCGTCAATCCTGCCGACGTTGTCTTTGCTGTAATCAGATCAGAATATATTTATGTTATATAAACTATGTGTCCAGACAAGGCTAGCAGCAGCAGCGCCGCGTCAGACACCTTTCTGGTGTGGAAAGACAGAGAAAACGCCACG
>NC_050190.1:26585120-26587620 GCF_008315115.2 Sander lucioperca | reverse complement strand
TGTGTGGTGTGTACCTGCAGAAAGTAGGCACGTCCGTCAGCTTCAGTCCATGGAACAGAACACGTCACTGAAGACGGTTGGACGAGTTAGAGAGAGAACCAGACGCCCAGTCGCTCAGCTCATAGAAACCTGAGACAGAAATCAACAGAATCAGCAGAGAAATCAGCCTGGTCAGATCGACATCATGTTGCACTGAGCTCATTACTATTCATTGAGCTCACCCAGTTGCTCTGGGTATTACTGTAACTCGCAACCGCCGCACAGCCTTGAGCTTCCAAAGAAGCTCTGGCCCGCGATCATCGCAGTCGGGACGCTGGTCAGAAAGTCCGGGACGTGTTTGAGGCTTGTGGCCGCTCTGACGTAGCAGCATTCTATGTTCATCATGGAAAAAGATCAAGCAGCCACTGCACGGCCAATACACTGACACTAGAAACCTTTTATAAAATGACATATATAATGACAGAATGTGGATGGTTGTGGTCGCAGCGGTGTCTGTAGCAGTTAGCTCGCTCGTTAGCCGCTGAACCGCAGCAGCGTGCAGAGCAGAGCGAGCAGCGCCAGCTGTTGATACCGTGCAGGACTTCACCGTGAGCGGACTGTTTAGAGACCATTTGACCGCAGGTAACGTTAAACTGGTCCCTATACGCAAATATCATAAATGATAGGGAACACCATCAACGGCCATGATGAGCTTCCTCCTACTTTTTCTCTGAACTAATGTTTTGGTAGAACCAAAGTTTACATCGTATGTTTCTCTGGGATCAGCCAGCGTTGAAGGACGTCTATATTCTGTATTGTGTTGCACGCGGAACCGCGTCATAGCTCATACCATAAAGTTGACTACTTTCAACTTTCTGATTGACGCTCTGGTCGACGTCAAAACGCCCAAAACGCGACGCTGACAGATTTGCCGCTCCTTGCAGCTGAGAGAAGCCTACTTCCATGAAATGAATGACTTCCTGTTCTTTAGAAGATCAAGTCTCAGACGCGGTGTGGACTACGGTAAAGGATGCTGATACCAGGCACACCCACTGCACAGATCATTTCTAAAATCCAACATCAGCAGCAGATTGAAACTGATGAAGCTGATTGAAGACAGTGTATTACAAAAGAAAATGTTAATATTTACTGTTTATAAGATGGAGTTTGTATAAATTACTCAACATTTCCAGTTCATTCTCGTAATTCCATTAATCCAGAATTTCCATTACTTCCCATGAAAGTTTCCAATTGCAATGTTCCCCATAGTCCCCACTTACTTTCCATGGAAAGTTTCCCCAAATTTACCGGAAAATTTCCAGCCCCTCATGCACCCTAATTATGAATACATACTTTCTCTTGTTATGTATTAACTGTTTGCATATAAACTATATACTGTAGGCCTGCACGATGAATTCGCTATAAAATCGCGATCTTGATTCCCTTGTTCCGATTTAATTTTTAAATAACTTACGTAAAGAATTTAATTTAATTTATTTTTTATGACTTGATTCTCATGTACTTTTACGAGCCGACTGCATCACTAACACTATCACTGTCTTCTGTGAGTTTAACACTAGACGGTATAAACAGGTTTAAGAGCTCTGCAGAGCCTCCTCTTCTCAGTGATCCTCTGTGGTGACGCTCCTGGTGGATGATCAATGGGCTCTAGGAGCCAAAATAATCTGTTTGGTGCTGCGGATTAGTTTAGTTCTGTCACGGTTCATGTGTGCCGTAAACATTAGACATGGTGAGAAAAACTCGTGATATCAATTCTAAGCTAAAAAATCATGATTCATATTTTGCCCCGAATCGTGCAGGCCGATATACTGATTACTCTTCTCTCTCTCTCTGTTAAATTAACTGTTGTGGATATTATTAAGAAACCAACCAAACAACCTGCCTGAACTCACAAGCTAACAATGGAGCAGTGTAGTAGGGCTGAACAATTTTGAAATAATCTAATAGCTGATATCCGCAAATATGCGATTCGATTACTTCGATAATAAGCTCTTGTCTTCTGTATTTATTCACCAAAGAATAATAGAAGAATGTATAGTATGAACACACAATTCCACACATAGCGTTAAATAAGTAAAAATATCGCTATAGTAGTATATCTCAGTATACAGCACAAACGACACACACACATCACACACACACACACACACACACACACATCCACGACACAGCACAGTGTATTGTTAACAGGGCACAGAGGAGCTGCCTACCAGCCGGCCTCGGCGAGTGCGTGCTGCCGTGTGCACTGTATCAGAGAGCTATCGTTACGTTAGCTAGGTGTGGTGTGCTTGTTCACCCGGAGAGCTTATCGTTACGGAGCTAGTTGCCTGGTGTTCTTGTCAGAGAGGCTACGTTAACGTAGCTGTGGACTGTGAGTGTGTTCTTGGAGAGAGGCTGATCGTCCGTAGCTAGGTGCTGGTGTTTTGCACGTAGGGAGTAAAGTACTAAGGTGAATAACTGTTGAAAGGGACCTTGGCTCTTTCCATCTGCTTGGAGGTTA